>NC_136975.1:732500-792500 GCF_032717465.1 Coenobita brevimanus
TGTGGTATAGAAATGGGACAGAAAATGACATAAAAAGATATGATTGTGACATAAAATAGATGGAACGGGACAACGGAGGATGACGGAGGGGAGTGGGAAATTAAGACTAAAGGGAGGAAAGGAGGTGAAGAGAGAAGAGGAAACTAAGAGGAGAGAGGAGTCAGAGAGGAGAAGGGTGCGAGAGGGGAGAGGTAACTGATACTGAAGTCTTAATGAGAGGGGAAAAATGAGGGTGGAGAGCAAAGATGTATAGACGGGAGGTAACTGATATGGAGGGTGAGGCGCTGATGAGAGGGGCACGATGGATGAGGGGGAAAAAAAACAAAAAACAGGGAAGGTAAAAACAGAAGCGTGGTTGGGAAGGACCAAAGATAGGGAAATAAAAATGATATGGAGAGATATGAAGCTGGAACAAGAAAAAAAAAAATTGACAGGAAAGTACGAAAGGTTGAATGAGAGGCCTGAAGTTAAACAGAACCCTGACTAAGATGATAATGTGCCTGTGTCCTTCCTTAATCTATTGAACTGTAGTAAATAACCTCTAAAGTCCCCTGTGGCTGTCACCATAATGCCATCGACAAAGTGGCCAATCTCCTTATTCTCTTATTCATTATGTGGGTAATCATACGCAAAACAAAGTGAGATTTTTAGAGGAGGAAAAATATATTCTTCGGGGTAATCGTATAAACCACATCGCGCTTACAATGAGTACAGAAGGAAAAGAAAAAAATACACAAAGACAAAAATGAGGCAGATTAAAGAATAATGAATGAACAGCGACAAATTATTATATGGAAGAAGAGTCAAAGGAACAAAGGAAGAGGTGGGATAAGCATAAAGACAGGAGATAAATCAGAAATAATTACACTGAAGATGGCAGAGAAGGTAAGGGACAGAAAAATAAACAGGGGAATGGCTCTTGCAATCCAAAACAAAACAGAAGTGAAAAGGCGTGGCGAAAGGGGATGTAAAAATAAAAATAAAATAAAAATAAGGATTGGGATAGACAACGACGAAAATAAAAATGAAAGAACTGAAGACGAAAATACAGGAGAGGAGGAGGAAGGAAGCTCAGAAATAGTGAGGGAAGAGTTTTAGGCTGCTCTGAAATTAAGAGGAGGGTGTGGTACGGTGCTCAGAAATAAAGAGGAGGGAGGGGAAGGATGCTCAGAAATAGTGCAGGGAGTGGCAGGGTGCTCTCAAATAATGGGTAAGGGAGGGTATGGTGCCAAGAAATAAAAAGGAGGGAGGGGGAGGGTGCTCAGAAATAAAGAGGGAGGGAGGGGGAGGGTGTTCATATTGGACGTAGGGGTGTGGGTCTCGTGATAATGAAATATTAAACAGAAACCGTGATTGATGGAGACGGGGAGATTAGTGGCACGAGGGGGAGACGAGGCGACGAAGACGAATGAAACAAGCAAGACGGGTTGTAGAGAGGGACGATGAGGGAGGCTGCGTGATAGTAAGGTGAGAGTAAAGGGGAACTGAGGTGAGAAGCCGAGGAGTGAGAGAGCAAGGAGAAGAGAAGGGATGAGGGACAGATAAGGAGGGGATGGGTAGAGGGAGCGAAGGAGCTATGGAATCTATAAGAGGAGAACGGACGGGTTAGGTTGCGCGGTAGTTCGGTAAGAATAAAGGAGAAATGAAAGAAGCCGAACAGAGAGAAAGTCAGGAAACGAGGAAAAATGAAGTGGAGAGGGAGATGGGAAGGGAACGGGGAGAGAGAGGAGAGGGGAACAGAAGAAGATGTGAGGCAAAGGAGGACGAAGGGGAAAGGCTATGTGACACTAAAGGTAAGAATGAAGAGGAACTGAGGAGTGAAGTCGAGGAGAGAGGAAGCAAGGAAAAGAGGGGAGAGGTGAGGGAGAAATGGGGAGGGAACGGGGAGAGTGAAATAATTGTGAGATCTATAAGAGGAAGACGAGACGCAATAGGGAGGACGAAGGGGGGCGGTTGCGTGATTGTCAGATAAGAGTAAAGGGGAACCGACGGGAGAAGCTCACAAGACAGGAGGCTAAGATACGAAGAAAGGGAAAAAGGATGAGTTGGTGAGGAAGGAATGGAACGACAAAGCAGATTAGGACTGAGGAAGATAGGACGTAAACGTGAAAGAAGCTGAGAAGCTGAGCAAACATAGGAACGGAGAGAGAGACAGACAGAATGGAGAGAAATGGGGAGGGGAAGGAGAAAAGATGGGGAGAGGAAGGATCGAGAGAAGCAACGGGATATAACAGAGGAAGACTGACAGAAGAGGAGAGGGAAAGGGAGGGCACCGTGATAACAGGGTATTAATACAAAGAAAGAAATCGCCGAGACAAGGACGACGGCAAAAGACGAGGGGAAAGAGTTAAGATGGGAAATAATAGATGAAGTAAACGAACGAAACGGGGGGTGGAATTAAGAACAAACCAGTAGCACAGAACAGACATGTAAAACTAGGATGGAAAACAGATAAGTGCGACGAAGAAAAAATGACAAAATGAGAGGTTCAATTAAGGTATTGGGGAAAACAGGAAATAATAGGTGGAAAAAAAAAGGAGCAAGGAAAATGTGGAAGGCAAAACTGAAGAACTAGGCGATGAAAGGAAACAAAAAATGTGAAGAAAATAAAGATGGGTGAGGGTATGAGGTAAATATAGGGAGCAGCTAAAAATGGTAAAAATTTCGGACAAAGTTTGAGAGAGAGAGAGAGAGAGAGAAGAAGGCACAAAAAACCTGAAAACAGTGTCTGGGGAACAAAGAGTGCGGAAACAAAAAAAAAACGATAAGAACTGAGGCGAAATGGTGGATACGACACAGACGCATATGAAAAATTATAAACGAGAGTCAGGGGAAAAGACAAAGATAAGGGGAAAAAATACAGGTGACGTGGAAAGAAAAAACATGTATGGCAGACACGCCTAGGAGAAAAAATATAGAGGGAGTGAGGGGAAGAAACGAATATGAGGGAAGAAAAAAGGAAGGGGGTGACGGAAAAGGCTGAGACGACAGACACGCATATTAAGAAAAATACAAAGGAGGGAGTGAGGGGCTGAAGCAAATATGGGTGAAGAAAACAAGAGGAGTGAGGGAAGCGTTGCCGGGGGCCCATTAGGCCTGCAAATATCATTCATCAAACGTCTAGAGGGAAGAAATTTGCTAAGATAATCACGTCTACGGGTGAGAGGGTGGGGGAGGGAGAGATCTAGGCTTTGGCCAGGACCTTACCTTATAACATGTTCATAAAGACGGACGCCCCCACAACAAACACGAAAACTAAAACAAATCTCTACTAGATATGTAAAATTAAGAAATATGACACTGGAGGTACAATAAAAACCACCTAAATCGAACTCGCGACATCCAGATACCCGCTTTATACAAATGGCTAACCATCTCTGGGTGAGCTGCCAAGGCCTGATGACGTCAAACTCACCCACGTGCTTGCTCTTGAAACACTTTAAAATTGCACAACTGATACTCGGTACTACAAATTGTATTGAAAATCTGTCTTAGTGCGCATAACTGACATTCACAGGCCACGAAATATACCTGAATACTCTCAGCGATGAACAGACGTGTTAACCAGACGAATGACGCGTAAACAAAGGTTTCAGCTTTCAGGTACATCTTCACTATAGTACAGTACTGTGTATTACGTTTTTCTTCTATTCCTACGGTTTTCCTGTAATGTGTACAAACACCAAATAAGCCTTAATTATTATTAAAATCACAAAACACGCGGTGCAAACATGACCATCCCAGGAACATCGAACACACCACTAGCGTGAGATGAAGCTGTGGGTAGTGGGAACGTTTCATCTCAATATGAGGTGTGTATATATCTGCAATTCTGTTAACTTCTTCACTGTGTGTATTGTAAATGTAGCAATATTTAAGACTTTCTGTGGTGTTTCTGGTGCATTGCAGTAAAATTATAAAGAGAGGGGAAAAAAGTAATGCTGAGTACCGTATCATACAGTAGTGTCCAAGCCTGTGTTGACAATACCATGCTTTTCCAGTCCCTTGGCCACAGCATAAGCTTCCTTTCTTCAGAAACTTTTTATCCGGAAAATCGGTTTATATAGGCTGGCATTCACCCCACTAGTCCGCATGAACTTTTTTACAAAATATGCCTATATCGATGAATATATTAGTTCTACCTACCTTATTATATCTGTCTCAGGATCACACAGCACAAACCTCTCACAAGCCCTTAATCACTTCAACTCGACTCTCTCTCTCTCTCTCTCTCTCTCTCTCTCTCTCTCTCTCTCTCTCATGCAGGTCCATGTGAGAAATGGTCTGGTCACAGAGTTAAACACAGAGCCCAGTTAAGTACTTCCTACTGATACAGGCTTAAAGATGCTGGTGAATAATGACCCGTCCTTCTTGGATAACTACAGTATAAATAATAATAACAATAATAATAATACTGCAAGGATGACGCACACAAATACCCAAAATTCAGCCAAAAGTATATATACGTATTAATTGTATGAAAGAAAAAAACACTACACATACTAGTAATTGTATGAGAGAAAAAAACACTACCTATACTGGTAATTAGAAAAAAAAATGGCATCATCGATTCATTTTCATTTTGGTAATTTCCTGTAGGACGAATTCATATTACTGCACTTACTAGTCACTTAATGATGCCACGGTAGTCAACAAAAGTACTGTACCGAGGCCCGTAACTTCGATGAAACACGACCATAGCAATATTTTGCCATTTAATTTGGAGTGTCTGGTACCACCAAGAGTAAAAGCACGCCGACTATCTCTAGTTATACCCTTTTTACTCTAACTTAGCCTAAAATCGTCATCTCTCTGTCCTGAATGCTGACTTGTGACAACAGATTAACCCTGGGATGTGGTGCTAGTCACAAATAAATACTAGGGAATGGATGATGAGGTATAGCATTGTATTTCTGTCACTGAGCATGTGAAACACGTTGAAAAAAGGACGAATATCTTGGCCAAGTTAAAGTAAAAAAGAGTATAGTACAGTGTCCTGATTTCGTTTTCTCATTCTCTCTAAACCGTCAGGGAGTATCTTTCCTTCTCATATTCATTCTCTTTTGTGCTCCATACTACAATCGCTTTAAAAGTATTTCATATTTTCCAATCTACACAGCTAGCAGGGAAGTGTCGGCTAATTTTGATCGTGATAGGAATTTTAACTAAAACTTAGGATGATGATAAAACAAGTGTAAATATATGGTTACTGAAATTGAAGTACAAAATAGTATCCCAAAGATGTTCGTCCTGTGTTTCGAAATGTAAGTCAATGCGGGAAATGAGAAACTTTTTGGTTGACTGTACTTGCTAATGTTATTCACTGTAACGAAGCCGCTTTGTCATCTCTCTTTCTCTCTCTCTCTCTCTCTCTCTCTCTCTCTCTCTCTCTCTCTCTCTCTCTCTCTCTCTCTCTCTCTCTCTCTCTCTCTCTCTCTCGTTACTCTTTACAGCTCCTATACCGCCGTCACTCTCATAGCTCATAGCTCATCAGTCTTGGTTAATTCCCAATCTGAGTTTTTCAATTATCCTCTTTAAAGTGCTTCTCTTCAAACTCTACATCAATTATCTGCCACACACCCGGAAAGGCAAGCAGGGGTATAACTGCAACTGTACAGTACATGTGTAGGCATTTCTTTGTGTGTATAAAGAATAAAATTCTATACTCTACATCGTTACAGAGCTGTATTTCATAGTCCCCTTCCCTCACAATAAAAGGAAGGGGTGCAGCAGGGAAATGGAAGAAAAAAAAAAAAAATCCCCCACTGCTGTAAAATACTTCCTAATGGGTACTCTGCTGCTCAGGTGTTGGGAGTCAAAAAATTCAGATCTTGACATCAATAACGTGAGAGGGGCAGATCCTAATGAAGCGTATTCAGACGAAATTCAGTGCTGACTCTGGATGATAATGCTTAAACATTCCATTATTCTCTTCACGTAGCTACGGCAGAATATAAATATGGGGTGACTGGCGGTTAATGTTATTTTTGCAAATGCTTTCTCATTTTTTTTTTTAATGGAGAACCGAAAAGCTAATATTCTGCTTAACTATATATATATAAATTCTTCTTGATGATCATCATACATATACATATAACAGCGGCGCGGCACTACAGAAGTGAAATATATATATATATATATATATATATATATATATATATATATATATATATATATATATATATATATATATAATAGCGTCGGTACTATACATATAACAGCAGCGTCAGTGACATAAAACCGCGAGCTCGTGTCATGTGGCACAGTAAAGCTCAGTGGCAATCAGTACAGGAGGGCCAGCATATGTGGTTATGCTAACGGGCACCACACTCCCGCATCCCCTCTCCTATTTCCACTCCAATTTCATCCTTCACCTCTCGTTCAGTTTCATTCCGAAGCACAGTGAAACAAATTGCAACTTGCACCGAGCGGCAAAATAAAATCAGGGGGAAAAAGGCAAACACGGCAAAAACACCAGCCCGTAAAAATAAGCGTCAATTCTGCAGCTCCGACCGAAAGCCCTTTATAAATATGCTGGAAATTTATACTGCAGGGGGAAAGTTTTAGAGGGAAACAAATTATAAAGTTCAGCCATTAGCGTAACCTCTCCCCTCTCTTCCCTACCCTTTCCTGTCACTCCCATCTCCTCTTTCCCTACTCTTTACTCTTCTATGCCTTCCTTCACATCTCGTTTGAGCTGTGCCTATCGGTAATATTTTTCTTATCACGGTTTACTATCTATTGTCGCTTCTTCTTTACGTTTCCTCCTCCCTTCTCCCCTCTTTCAATAATGTTTCCTATCCTGGAGTGCCCGATTTTTCTTTTTTTTATTTTTTCTCCCTCCTCGCCTCTATCTATCTATCTACCTATCTATCATTTCAAGCAATGTGTCCACTCATTTTCCAGCTATTCGCATCTCTGACCATCTGCTTACTCATCACCATCCCTTCAACCCATAATTCATCCATAATTTCTTTACTTTTTCATATACTTCATTTCCCTGCCACTTCCCTTGCTCTCCCCTCCTGCCCATTACTTTCAATATTCTCAACTTATCTTTTGTAACCCTGCCCTCCCTTCCTCCCTGTTCTCCCTCCTCATTTCTTTATTTTTTCACATAACCTGCTCTGCTTTCCCGCTCTCTCTCTCTCTCTCTCTCTCTCTCTCTCTCTCTCTCTCTCTCTTCCATAGGCCTATACTACCACACACTCGCTCTCACTTCCTTCCCCAACATACTTCTCTTCAAACTTACCACACTGTCACACTTCACCCTCCTCAATTTTTGTCATTCTCACATCACTCGTAAGTATGACTTTTCCTCTCTCTCTCTCTCTCTCTCTCACACACACACACACACACATACACACACACACACACACACACATTACCTCCTACTTACTAATATTCACTCATTCCCACACGACGCACTTACACGCTCTCTCTCTCTCCCACCCCTCCACATCCAGTCCAACCTTCCTCCACCCACACCAGTCCTCTTCCTCCACTCCCCTGCCCTTTTCCTCCCCACCCCCACTCTCCTGTCCCTCCCCACCCACTCCCCTGTCCCTCCCCATCCACTCCCCTGCCCTTTTCCTCCCCACCCCCTCTCCCTCTTGCCATAATTGATGCTCAACCGATACACGTCGCCGATAACTGACTACAAAAAAGCGAGGCGGGCAAGGGAGGGATAATTAATGAAGCGGGAGGGGCGGCCGAGGTGAAACTACCCAGGTGAATTGTTTATTGATCTGCCTCCGTACCGGGAAATGCTGCCGGTCCAACACAAGAGCAACAGCAAAAACGACGACAGGAATCAAACGCAAACCAATTTAACAGGTGACACACAAAACAACAAAAATAAGAACAGGTTTGCTTGTGCTCCTAGGTCCAGAGTTATTGGGAGAATCAAGGAGACGTGTAACCCCAAATGGTAGTGTGTTGTATTCCCAAGCGACCACAAGGACGGGACAGATAGGGCCATTCTGATGTCTAGTGGGTCCAGCTTGAGCCCTGTGCTCTCACATGGATAGATGCTGTCACCACAACCCACTCACTCCGCTCCCGCCCGCACATCCTCTCCTGTCTCACTCCCATTGCCCCCTCCCGCACATCCTCTCCTCCCTCACACCTACTCCTGCTTCACGCACTCAGCTCACTCACATTCCTTCCTCTAATACCTCCTCTACTGCTTAACACCATCTCCTGCCTCACCTTCGCTACTTCATAATCCCATCCTTCCTCACATCTTCCCCTGCCTCACACTCTCATTTTTTCCCAAACTCTCTGTAGCTCCACATCGTTTCCTACCTCACATCCTCTTCTGTGTCTCATCCTATCCTACCTCACACCCTCCCCCGCCGCACACACTGTGCTCCAGCTTCATCCCACCTGCCGCTTATCTTGCTACTCCACACCCTCTGCACAGTCTCACTAATACCAGTTCTGCCTGGCACATCAAGTAACGATAGCAACTCCTGCTCTGCTGCTTGTGTATTGCAGCTTCTGTATTGGTTATCGTGGCTGTTCATTTCCCTATCTATTATTGTTACTGACATTGCTCGTCCCTACGCTCTCTACTGGATAACTCAATCTCTGCTCCTGCTAACCTCGCGTACAACTATTGTTGTAGTCTACATCTGACAACCTTCAGCTTATGTATTGCCTCACTTTTCTGCTCTCTTCCTTGGCAGCATTTCGCAAAACAGTTAATTCAGGCTATGGCACTGCTTATCCTGCTCTGTTACAAAACACGATTAAACAATGCTTACTTCCCTACAAATTCCTTTGTTGTTATTTTTACCATCTTAACCATTCCACGAAAAGGAAACTGTATGCCAGCACTAAAAACACCGGTTCTTCCACCAGGCCTATTTATAAACGTTATTAATTTCCATGTCTTATTAAGACAGGATTGACTGATGACAGTTGTGCTCTTGCCCTAACCTAGTTGCCTAATAATAATGATACCGGTGATGTTATTGGGGCCTTGTTATTAGCTGACTGTAAACCTGTAGTTAAGATATTACCAATGCAATTCATCATGTTAGAAGCCAATCAGATGACGCAGGATTCTCATAATGATGAAGCAATTGCTGTGATAGACATCATTACCAGTTTCCTCACTTCTGCTAAACTGCTTATATCAATTTCACTTAGTTACTGTATTTCATCTCGGCGCACCGCTACTGCAACTTGTCACAAAATTCGCATTGAACAGCACGTAATTTCAAGAAAAGAGCACTGCAACTTAAGCGCTTATTTATACAGTCAACTTAGATGACGTGAACTTCATAACTACGGCAACGTAAACACCGCAACTTCTTCCCTGATCTTGCCTGCGGCCGCCGCATGATCAGCTTCTGTTATTGGAAATGAGTTTTATTTGTTCTCTCACACACACACACACACACACACACACACACACACACACACACACACACACACACACACACACATTCTCTGAGATAGAAAGTCCAAATTAAAACAATGCCTCAAAAAAAAAATAAATAAATAAATAAGATAATTTTATACCAAACATAATGGCAAAAAAATCCAGTCAAATTGAGCTAGTTTTGGAAGCGGTTGTCGCATTTTTAATATAACTGTGAATTTTCAGTGCCATAATGCAAGAAAGTCGTATGTCATTTTTTTATATATATATTCAGTTAATACAACGGTACGTGTGGGAGGCGGTGTGCACTACAATCTCAATTTCTTAACTTCTTTAGCTATGCAATAAATGTCAGTATATAATTACGTTATTGCTTATTCCAGTATAAAAACAATTAAGGTGACACTCATATAATCACAACATACATAATTATTTACGCAAGATTAATTCAGTGACCAACTTTCACCTTCACGCAAAAAACTAATTCTGTTGTAATTTTCAATACTACTACTGATCACAGAACCCAATTTGTAATACGTGAAATAACCTTCAGTCAATTATCAGGACTGCTTTTTCTGTTAGGCTATCACTAAAACCTACGGTAATTTCACAATACTTTATTTTACTCAAACTTGAACTATAATTGGCATCTCTTCATCTTGAATGCTGAGGTGCAGTGAACACTAGAGTATGATGCTAGTCAGGAAGAAGTGCTGTGGAAAGGATGTAGGGCCTAGTAGTCTTTTTTTTTTTTTTTTTTTTTTGCTAATAAAATTAATGAAATAAGCTTCAAAAGAACGAAAATCCGGCCAAAGTTAAAGAGGATGAGCTCTAACTCGGCCTGCCACCACCACCAGCATAACGGTATAACAGTACCACTAACCCCTACACTATCAGGACTCATGGTTATAATCTTATGGACTTACGACACAACCCGTCTCTTACGTTTGCGATCTACTGCATATTAAGCCTTCATAAACTGAGTAACATCGTCTAGCAGCAGCAAGAATAAACAAAAACTGTTTTCGTGGGGAAGGCGCATGAAGGCTTCAATAAGAGGGGTCCTGAAGATTAATATGACTCCCCAGAGATAGTAAAAATAAAACACGATAGGGTTGGTATTGGATACGGGCCTTATAAAAGAAAATACTAATATGACAGAGGTACTAACAACCCTAAACCTTACGGGAATGCTGCTCTTGAAAACAGGATCCTATTGTGTGTGGCACTGGAGGCGTCGTACAATTATATTACACCTTAACATTCTCTTGTACGCTTCATATCATTCAAATATCGACAAGGTTTACTTCAATAACATACTGAAGAATACTGATGTGGAATGTGCAGAATAAATCACCGAGGAAAAGGCGCTAGGAGGCTACAATGCCATTTAGAATACAGTCAATTAACGTCTGACTCAGTGCTTTTACCATCACCACTACTAACGTCTGACTCAGTGTTTTTACCATCACCACTACTCCTCTGACATCACCACAATTGCTGTTATTTCTAGTAATAACACTGCCACTCTTTCAATTACATCAGTATTATTACTTTTTCCTTGTAAAACCATCGCTGCTACTCTATCATAAAATCTGTTACTACTGCTCCTTCCATTCCTTATAGCTTCCATCTTACTTTTGTACCAACAATACTACTTTTACAATACGCGATCTTAATGAAAAAAGCCTTTCCTGCACCAGCACTCCCTGCAGCCCTCACACACGGCCAACCTGTGTTCCTGCCGCTACTGCCGGCGACACAACAGCCGGCAGACCCGTTACAAAGCCGGTTCTAATTAATATCCGGTACTGGCGAGACGTGATGTGATGTTCCGAGAGGCAGAGCAGAAACACATTTGATCTCACAGTACGCTAGCGGCCGGGGATGGTGGTGGCAGGAACACCGGCTATGCAGGTGTCTAGCACAACTTGTAGCACGCACACGGTGTAATTAATTGCCAATATCCGATAACGCTTTATTGACGTTTAATAAAGGGGGAATTTAATCACCACCACAATCGACATTACCAGCACTAGGATCACAATTTCCTGATCACTTTCATCGCATAATATTACCAGATCATTAAGTTATCATCCTTCGAAAAAAAAACTTATAAAAATAACTACAGCTCTATTACAATAAATGGAATAATCAGACAACATATTTTCATCATCACTACAGAGAAGGGAAAGAAACTGTATGCGGCTTTCATGGATTTGGAGAAAGCATATGACAGGGTGGATAGACAAGGATTGTGGAAAGTGTTAAGAATATATGGAGTAGATGGGAAGTTCTTGAATGCTGTGAAGAGTACTGTATGTACAATGGTGCGAAGGCTGCAGTGCGTGTGGATTGTGAACTAAGTGAATTTTTCTCTTTGAAAGTTGGTTTGAAACAGGGATGTGTCATGTCTCCATGGTTGTTCAATCTGTACATGGATGGGGTAATAAAAGAGGTACAAGGTCGGGTAGTGGATGTTGGAGTGGCTCTGGTGAGAGAGGATAGTGTTTGGAAACTCCCTGTACTGTTGTTTGCAGATGATACTGTGTTGTTGAGTGAAGACGAAGGGGAGCTGCAAGGCTTGGTGGATGAGTTTGGGAGAGTGTGTACGAAACGGAATCTAAAGGTGAATGTAGGGAAGAGTAAAGTGATGGTCTTTGAGAGAGGTGAAGTCAGTGAATGTACAGCGAGGTTGGATGGTGAGGAATTGGAAAATGTGAGTACGTTTAAGTACCTGGGTAGTGTGATGAGTAAGGATGGAGGTTTGGAGGGTGCAGTGCTTGAAAGGGTACAGCAGGGAAGAAAGGTTGCTGGTTCTTTGAAAGCAGTGATAAGAAACAGGGAAGTGAGCATGGAAGTGAAAAAGTTACTACATGACAGTATTGTGATACCAACTCAAACGTACGGAAGTGAAGCCTGGACATTGTTGGAGGGACACAAGTCAAGAGTGAGAGCAGTGGAAATGAGTTATTTAAGAGGAGCCTGTGGAGTCACATGGAGAGACAGGCTGACGAATGAGGATATAAAGGAGTGTTGTGGTGTTGATGTGGATGTGATAGGAAGCGTTATGAGGAACACACTGAGGTGGTTTGGCCATGTGGAGAGGATGGAGGGTGAAAGACTGACGAAGAGAGTGTATGTGAGTGAGGTGGAGGGGGGAAGAAGGAGGGGGAGGCCGAAGATGAGATGGAGGGATGGGGTGGAGAGGTATATGAGAGAGGGGGGTGTGAGTTGGGAGCAGGGCAGTGAAATGGCGGGGGACAGGGCGACATGGAGGCGATTTGTTTGTGGCCACCCCAAACGGGATTGAGGCGTCTGGCAATAGATAGATAGACAGATAGACTACAGTGCACCCACCTTAACTAGAATCGTACGTTCTTTTGCAGCGAATTTCCCGTGCCTCAGTGGCAGAAAGAGACTAACACGGCTCTACTTCCTCTCCATACAATGTCTTTGTCATCAGCATCATATTCTACGTTCGTCTCTTGTTGGAACTCACGTATTAACCTTTCGTCTTGGCTCAGCATGCAAGACTGGGATATACCAAGCTTCGGTCAAGTTACACAAGACAAAGCTTACCTGGGCACTAAGACGAGCATTTTTTCCTGGGCTCTTACACTGGGCTCCAGCGACTATCAGCCTAAATGGCCATTCCACCTTGACAAATGTATAGAACTCTTCCCTCCATCTGGTCTGTTATTGCCTTGGCCAGCCTTCCTCTCCCTCCTGCCCGCTTCTAGACTCTCACTCACTCCTTACTCATCCCTCGAAACACACACACACACACACACACACACACACACACACACACACACAATCCCACGAAAACATGAAACTATCAAGATACTCCCGTGTTTTTCATTAGCCTGGACTCTGTATGGGCAAGGCGTCCACACAGACATACATACGCACACATACACACAATGTACAGATCTGTGTGTGTGTGTGTGTGTGTGTGTGTGTGTGTGTGTGTGTGTGTGTGTGTGTGTGTGTGTGTGTCAGAGAGAGAGACTGTCACCCGCCAAACAGCCAATTCCCCAACAGTTATCGAGTTGTCCTTCCTTCCTCCCTACCTCGCCTCCTCAATTTCCTCCATCATCAGTTTAGCTTATTTCCCTTTCCTCCTCGCTCCCTTCTCTCCAATTTACTCTCCTTCTCTCCGCCCAGTATCTTTTCTCTTACCTTTCCTCGTCCTCGCTCCCTACTCTGCTCTGCTCTCTCTCTCTCTCTCTCTCTCGTTTTCTTTCCTCAAATCTTCTCTCTTTCTCCTCTAATGCCTGTCTATTTCATATTTTCCCGCCAATTTGCACATCCTGTTTTCTATCCTGCTCATCTTCTCATATATCTGTTCTTTCTCTTTGCTCCCAGTTGAACCAACGCCTATCCAGTCCTCCGTATCTCACCCTCCTTCCTTCCCTCCGTCATCATCACCTCAACTAACTTCTCCTCCTCCATCTTTCCTCACTACCTCTGCTTTTCCTCCTTTCCTTTTTCCTCTTCTTAAATATCCAAAGTCTTCTCCGTTCGTGTCGTCATTTCCTTCACTTGGCCTTCTTCACCAATATTCATTCATTCATTCATTCATTGCCAGACGCCATGTATCCCAAACGGGGTGGCCAAGGGCTTAGAGTTAATTGTTTTACAGGGAGGGGCACTAATCCCCCACCAACCCCACTTGACACGTAGGGATTATGCCAACAGCATCTGGTGTTCCCGGGCGGTCACCCATCCAAGTACTAACCAGACCCAATATTCCTTCCTGTAAATGCCACATCCACACATCCCCATCCACTACAGAAACCGATCTCTTTTATATTCATCCGAATTTCTTATTATTTCTAAATCCTTCAAAAATATTCCAAACATCTTACCAACAACACTAAACCTCAATCCACGTTCTGTTTTCCTTTTCAATTTTTTACAGCATCCTTTCTCAATCACTGCTACCCCTCCTTCGTAATCTCCTTTCACAGAATTCCAATATCACCCTTCGATTCAAGCCTCTCTCATAATCTGCTTACCATACCACTTCCTCCACCACTCTGTTTGCCGCTCTCTCTCTCTCTCTCTCTCTCTCTCTCTCTCTCTCCTATTGCATCCCCGACTTGCTGCCTCTTCCCCTCCTCCCACTTTCTCCGCCTTTCTTCCTCCACTTCTTCCCATTCCCTCACGATATTAATCCTTTCGTCCTCTTCGCCTCCTCCCACCCCCTCTCCACCTCCTTCCCATCCTCCCCTCCATCCCACTCCCTCTCCCACTCACCATCCTACCCACGCTCCTCTCCTCCCAAAAACCGTGTAATCCAATTTCCAATAAGATTATAACCTTCCTTCCATTACCCTGCGCACGATTAAACTTTTCTCCTCTCCAAATTCTCCTTCAATTTCCACTCTTCACTTCCTTCCTCCTCCTCTCTCTTCCCCACTCTGTTCCCTGTCTCTTATATCATGTATTCGTTCACCCTTTTTCCTCTTCCAGCATCCCCTCCCCCACCTCAGTCTCTCTCTCTCTCTCTCTAACGCCCCTTTCCATTTCCCTGAACCCTTTACTATCCTACAATAACGTCTTTTCTATTCATTCTGGATGATTCCAGATCATATTAACTCAGGCAACACTCTTCTCCATTAGCTCCGTCTCTCTATCAACTGACTCCCTGATACCGAAATAAATCGTCTGGAAGTAAGAATGAATAATGTTAATAAGGGATCCGCGTCTTGAAAGGGTTAGATACAATAATAACTGATATTTACCAAGGCAAGTATATAATAACTCTCTTTAGCAGTCGTAAATAACTTTCATAATTCCGCCTTTCACCTCAAGAAATATATAATCTAGGATGTATTTATGAGGACCCTGGCTAATTACAACTTTTTAAAGGAAATAATGCACCTCCTTCCTCATTATCATTTTTTAAGGGATAGAAATGGGATGATGGGAAGATGATGACGTGGTGGATAATGCCCTGTTTCTTGTTCTTACACATTTTTCCTTTAATTACATTTCTGATTTTGTCTTTCTCACACACGGGCAAAGTTACCCCCAGTTCTTCATCTTTCTCATTAAATACACAATCTCTCTCTCTCTCTCTCTCTCTCTCTCTCTCCCTACCTATCCACTATTCACTTTCCCATCTCCTCCCCTCCGAAGTTCGCCCTTTCTCATTGCATAATCTTTCGCAATTCCATTTTCATATCTTGCTTCTCCTCCAATCGCTGCTTATCATTCCCTCGCTTCCCTCTTCATTCTCCTATTCTCCCTTTTCCCTTCGTATCTCTCTCCCCTCCCTATTTACCTCTTCTTTCATATCCATTTCTTTCTATTTGCCTCCATCCGTTTCTCCTTTCCTGCATCTCTCCCTGTTTTCCCTTCTACTTCGTCACTATTCGTCTTAGTATCTTCTCCTCCTCATATGTTACTCCTCTCCCTTTTTCCTTTTTTCCTCTTTCCACCTGGTAAATACCTGGCTCCTCTGCACTGCCCACATTAGCTCATGTTTACTGATTGGCAGTCACTGTTTGTTTGTGTTAAAAAAAAAAAAATGTTTAACCCGGCTGGACGATATCGTTTATACTGTATGCTTGCTAAAGACACACGATGGTATTCAATTTAGAAGAGACTCAGTGGATTGCAAGGGTTATAAGCAATCCACATCAACCCCCAGGAAAAGATGTCTTTTATATTCTATTTTCGCTACTGTCAGATGACGTTATTCAGTTTAGTTTCCATGTTGACTACTTAGATTTATGTATTGATATTTTGATGCTGGAAAACTGTTCCAGGAATTTAAAAAAAAAAAAAAAAAAAAAAAAAAAAAAAAATCCCCCTCAAGGAAAACAGCCTGATTATACATTTTCTGTTAAAGGATACACTACTTTTCCTTTTATACGCCGCCCCGTGAGATGGATGGTCTCATACAGCTGCTTATTTTTTATAGCAAACCTTTTTTAGACACATATCAGTTTTCTTCCCTTCCTCAGTATTTCAGAACTTCAACTCTGAGGGCTTAAAATACTCTCTGACTTTTGAGCTTCCCTCCAGAGTAATAATTCCCCTCCTCTTCTCTTCACTTCTATGATCTCAGCTTTCTTCTCTTCTTCAGTAGTTCTCCATTTCAACTTGGGAGACTTAAAAATACTCTCTCATTTTTAATTTTTCCTTCCAGAGTAATATTCCCTCCTCTACTCTTCCTTTCATCACCCAGCACCTGCCTCTCCTCCCCAACGCACCAACAACATTCCACACAGCTCCCGACGCCATACAAAGAACGCCGGGTTTCTCATATTACCAAAATGATAACAATGCTACGGTACTGAATGGCAGGATGGAGAAGGACGGAGTAGGGGAAAGGAGGAGAGGGAGGGGAACTGAGGAGGTGAAAGGAGGAGACAAGGGAGGGAATGGGGGCAGGTGAGTATGGGAGGGATGTGAAGGGAATGGCGATGAAAAAGGCGACAAGAGTGAAGGAAGGGAGGCGAGAGGGATGGGTGGAGAGGGGAAGAAAAATTACTGGACGGGAGAGAACCGAAAGGAAGATAAAGAGAGAAACTGGTAGGAATCGAAAGAAGGACGGCGAAAGAAGGAGGAAAGGGAAACGAGAAAAAGATGAAAGTAGCAGAGGAAAGCGAGAAGTAAGAGTAACCACAAAATTAGAGGAAGTCACGAGCGGCTGCAGGAGAAACGAATGAAAAAAAAGAGGAGATTGCAAAAATGAAAAGAACAGACGCATGGAGTACAGTTACATGTAAGGAGGAGAAAGAACAAGGCTTAAGAATTTAGTAATAAAAAAGGATTACTGATAAATGAATGGAAATGAGGTAAAATAAAAAGGATATAAAAAAGGGGTGAAAAATATGGAGAAGAGGAGCAGAAGGGGAGGGAGATGAAGAGTAGATGAAAGGCAAAGGACACAGAGATATGAAAAATGAAGACTGAAATTTAGGGAAGGCGACTGTGCACTAGGGAAAGGTAGACGGAAGGTAGAGGAGACAGAAACACGACAAGTAGACATGAATAGGATGATGGATGGAAGAGGAGACAGACAGAAATAATGAAGAAAAAAAAGAAGAGCTAGAGGGCTGAAAGAGATGACAGACTGACGGAAGATGAAACACAGATGGGAAAAGCAGAAGCAGGAAAGGTACGCGGAAGGAACAGGGGTCATATAGAGGAAAAATGACGATTGGAATGCAGGGAAAGCGAGTCTAGAGAGAGGGGACACCGAGCGGAAAGGCACGCTAATAGAGAAGGAGCAATAAAACGATGGAAGAGGGAGCAAATGTGTGATTGCCGAAAGGGGTGCATAAAATAAAGTACCTGGAAGAGGGTAGACAAAGAGAAGGTGGAGAGGGACGAAGAAACGATGATAGCTTCCTCTGGCTTCCCCTTCTCTTCCACCTCTCCCTTCCTTCATTGAGAGAGAGAGAGAGAGAGAGAGAGAGAGAGAGAGAGAGAGAATAAATTAATAAATTAAGCAGAGCACGAAAGAGTGGTAAGTAAAGAAGAATTATTAAGATAAGAAAGTTGATATCTGGTACATTATGAACAGTACATTAATCTCTCTCTCTCTCTCTCTCTCTCTCTCTCTCTCTAAGTTTTCCCAACAGGTAAACATTTGGTGCTGTATTTTTCCTAGTAATCACAGGGGACGCTGAACGCGAAAAATTTTTTTGGAGTTGTCGTTCTTTTTTACGTCGTCAGCCGCTGCCATGTCAAGAATATTGATTAAGTTTTACAACATTTTTATTATTTGTATTATTTACATTTTTTTCACGTCATTCCTCGAAGCTGACATACTTCATTTTTTTTTTCATCAATTTATTACTTTGAAATTCAACACCCACAGGCCATGAGATACTTGGATTATTTTTTGTTTGTTTATCGTCCAAAGTTATTCAACTGATGGAAAGATCTGGCAGAAAATGAATCAAATCCTCTCCCAAACTGCATATTCCTAAGCAATGAGACAAATTTAATTGTTATTTTGACAGTAGTCTGCAGTTTTTATTCAAATGTTTAATTTACACAACTTCCAACCACTGCAACATCTATTTCCACGTCATCAGGAAGCTAACCACACTGATCACAAATCTTCCAAACCTTAACTTCAACAGTTTAAGGCTCAAACCATGCTTCACCTACCTCGCATGAATCCATAACTCATATACCTCGCATCATCGCTGAAAGGTATATTCTGATCTAGCCTAAATACTTTAATCCAATCTGGTCTACACAAAAATGCTTTCTAACCTAACCTTTCTCAATCAAATTCCAATTACTTAAACCCACTCAACACTAAATTCACCCAGCTAAATGATATATAAGTACCCGGTGTAAAGCTTCCTAAAAGAAAAAATACTGATGAACTGAATTAAAATGCTAACTGTCTAATGGAATAACAATAACGTCAAGTAACTCTTTTTCTGCTCTTCGTAAACTAAATTTTATCCAGGCTAACGTCAGGTAACAATAAGCTTCAGTCGAGAGAAATGCTAACAGCTTAAGGGTTTACCATTATCTCATCGGATCAAAACCATTTCCCACCCATCCTCACCCACCGCAACCGTGACTTATTTGCAGTTCCTCCTAACTTTGCCCGTCCTAAGTTAGCGGAGTGACAGCGCAATATACATAAGGTGTCCTGTGTCCGTGTTTCACCCTCCTGTCCGGACACCAGCGAGACTTGCACATCCCATCAATGATGCAGGGGAATCAGGGGAGGTGGAAATGGTGGAGAGACGGAGGAATCAGCTGGGAAATGGTGGGTCCAGGTTTTTTCTTTCCATCACACTTCTTTCTCTCCATCACGAATTATTAAGATATTCAAGGAAGTAAGTTCGGCTTATAATCCCACCAATTCTGCTTCTTACTTCCCCCTGCTGTCTAACACTACGAAGCTGAGGAGGGCTAGTTTTTTTTTTTTTTTTTTTTTTTTTTTTTTTTTTTTTTTTTTACGATGCGTCAGGACAAACCGACGAACATGTCTTAATGGTGAAAGCAGATCAAGTAAAATAACTGGTGAATTTTTGTTTTTAACTGTACCAATCTAAGTACATGCACAGTGTCTCCACAAAACCCAGTCCCACCGACACCTTCATTCACCCACTTCATTTCCCCTCCGTTTCTGGCTTTACCATGAGTGTCTATTCAAAACCAGATTACACCAAACCTGCTTCCAATGCATATACCCCCACATCAGCCTCCACGCCACATCCCCCACTAATACCGCCTTAATCCACATGTACGTTCCCACACAATAATTTCCACGCCAACATTTGCTCATCTCGGGCCTTATTCATAGGCATTCTTGAGTATAAGCTGTGCAGGAAATCGCTTGTCTATACATTTATCTTCACTCATACGGCTGCCAAACACTTCACAAACACTACAGTGAGTATCCTCCCTCCTTTAAAAAAAAAAAAAAGACCAAACAAAAATTAATGATTCCAATTAATAATAAACTGCCACTGAGATATGCCTGTTACAGAAATAGGCTAAGATTATTCCCGAACACCGACCCTGGTCCCTCCATGATACTTTTATCTTCGTTCACACACTTGACAAATATTCACAACTAATAAAGAACGACTACCAAAGCGAAAAGACAAAATAAAATGATTTCCGGTAATAATTAGCCATGGAGAGCTGCTTACCGCGGAAACTGCTTAGACTCTTTATAAATTCAGCCCAGCGGTACCTCGATGCCTACAGCTTTAAGACCGCCACATCTACGCTACACCTGTCATTGCCAAACCTGCCACGCGGAAAAAAAAGTAGAGGGATATGTTGTATGCCAAAAAAGCTCCTCCTGCCTCTCTTGCCTCCCCCATTACACGCCCGCTATCTTTCCTATATATATCCTCCCTTCTTCCGCTTCCCAATATTGTCCAGTCTTCTCTAGCTACATATATATATATATTTCGATTTGTCTTTTTGCTCGTTATTCTTTTTCCTTCCTCCCCTCTCTCCCACCTACCCCTCCCTCCCTCTCTTTCGTGCTTGCTTTCTTTTTATCTTCCATATTACCCACCAAAAATCATCAATGTCTATGTCCTTACCTTCGTTAACTATCCATATAAATATAATCCCTTCCAATTGCAGCAATCTCTCTCTCTCTCTCCCTCTCTCTCTCTCTCTTCAACAAGCCCCATCTCTCCCATTCCAGTTATTTTGAGTTGGAAGTCCAATTATATACGAGAGGAGGGTGGGTGGGTGGGTAGGGAAGGAGAGGAGGTAACTGAGAGGGACCTGAGAGGGAGGGAGAGGCTGCAGACGAGAGGGATGGGGGGGGAGGAAGCAGCGTCACAGAAAGTAGAGATGAAAGGAGAGAGGGACTAGGCAGTCAGCGGAGAGGGAGAAAATGGGAAAGAACGGAAAATGGTGAGAAAAGGTTGGAGGAAAATAAAGGTGAGAGGACGCAACGAGACAGAGTGGGGAGGGAGCAATGAAGACAAAAGGTAGGGTGCCAGTGAGAGCTGGAGGGAGGCTGGGAGAGGAGAGGTACGACTGGAGGCAAAAGTTGGAGACAGCTGGTGTTGGAGAGAGGCTGTGTCGAGATAGAGATGGGGGGCAGAGTTGAGGACATTATCATCTCCCCATTTTCGTCGAACAATTATGACACACTACAGTAATACCTGAAAACCTTGCAGGGCTCCAAACACCACATTACTGGGTCTCAAAAGTCATCGTTCACTATCTCGTTAGCGGTATTTATCGTACCGGTAATGACGTGAAACCGAAACAATACGGATGGGGACAAAAGGTGGGTCATGGAGAGAGATGGTGAAAGGCAGATGGAGGAACAAAAAAAAAAAACATGGATGACAGAGAGCTGCTGAAAATTGCAAGGAGGAGAAAAAAGAAAGGACATGAAAAATAGAATGGGGCAGATGTGTTGGTGTTGCAGTACTGAATACACGTCAGAGAGGCACTGGTGAGTATAAACGAATGAGGAGGTATTGGAGGAGAGACGAGGGGTGAAGAGGAAATGGTGGGGGGTGAGACAGAAAGACACTGGTACTGGAGGGACAGTGAAGAGGCTGTGGAAGTGAGGTACAGGAAGGTGGAGAAAGAGGGAGGACGGAGAGACACTAGAAATGAATGAAGAGGGATGGTAAGGTACTGGATGAGGGAGGGTGAGTGAAGGGTGAAGTGGTTTTGGAGGACAAGGAGAAGGGGTGGATAGGTATTGGAGGACTGGGGGGAAGGCAGTATGCAGAGGTACTGGAGGAGTGGAAGGGATGGTGCAGGGGTACTGGAGGAGGGAGGGAGGGAGGGGTACTAGAGGAGGGAGGGAGGGAGGGGTACTGGAGGGGGGAGGAAGGGAAGAGTACTGGAGGAGAGGGTGGAGAGTGGAGAGGTACTGGAGGAGGCGTTGCAGCGATGACAGTTGAAATGAAATTTTTGGAATGGCTTCCCCGCGTTCCTGGGAGCTGAGTTGCGGCCGTGCTGTGTTGTTAGGCAGGCTGGCTCTGTTGTGGTGATGATGGTGGTGGTGTGGTGGTGGTGTTATTGTTACAGGTGTGGTTATGACGGTGGTGGTGTGATGATGGTGGTGCTGTGGTAGTGGTGTTATTGTTAAAGGTGTGGTTATGACGGTGGTGGTGTGATGATGGTGTGGTGGTAATAATACAGGGGTGGTTATGGCAGTGGTGGTTATGATGACGGTGTGGTGCAGATGTGGTGGCGGAGCGGTGCTGATTTTACAAGTGATGCAGTAGGGTTGAAATAGTGGTGTAGTGCTGGTCTGGTGGTGGCGGTAAAGTGCTGAGTGATGGTGCTTAATGTTGAGAAGGTGGTATGGTGTTGGTGTTACAGGTGTGATGGTGCTAAGGTGGAGTAAGAAAAGTGGTGGTGGTAGTGGTGGTGGTGTCAGCTAGGTGAAGGTATAGTATCGCTGTGGTGGTGTGGTACTGGTGTGATGACTGTATGGCGTTGGTTTTAGGTAGATGCGACAGTAACGCTCGGTATATTGTGAGGTGGTGTGGCTATGCTGAGAAGGTAGTCTTGTCAACAGGGTCTGATTTGCCGGCGCGATAACAATATTAGTCCCAAATACGGTGTTGGTCGTTTGTCGGAGTGGTGTTGCTAGGAGGGATGCCTTTCGCTGTGATGGTGTTGTCATGGCTGTGTGTGTGTGTGTGTGTGTGTGTGTGTGTGTGTGTGTGTGTGTGTGTGTGTGTGTGTGTGTGTGTGTGTGTGTGTGTGTGTGTGTGTGTGTGTGTGTGTGTGTGTGACAGCCGTGAAAATATTTTGTGGCGGCAGTGATATTTTTATAGTACTTGTTTGTGACGTGGCATCGTGGTAAAATGCTTGCTGTTAACGGTAGAGTGCTCATGGCGAACATGTAATGAGGGTAATGTAATGTTAGTGTGGCTGTGTTGTCGCAGTGCTGACGCAGTAATACAACAATGTAGCGGCGGTAGGGGCGTATATGCGATAGTGTTGTCGTGCTATGGCGGTGATATTGTGTCGGTGTTTAGCCAGGAAGACGTATGATCATGTTTGGCTGTGGCAGAGGTTGGCAGCTGGGGGAAGTGCGGTTGTTTGTTCCGATGTTTTGGTATTCCCCTTCCTCCTGTGTTCAGGGGGACGCACAACAAGCACTGTATTTATTTATTCATTTTTCTATGCATTTAATTCAGGACACAGACTAGGAACAAAATTCATGGTACAGTATTCCACTCACTTGTCCATAGTTAGAGTCAAATACAAACACAGGCGTCATATATTACGCATAAATCCACTGCCTAGCATGAGAGAGGGAAGGATACCACATTCACGTCATTAAATATGGCATTATATTTGAGTGTCACAAATTACACAATATAAGCTATGGAAAACAGCATCATCCCATACTTTTTTTTCCTTCGCAAATATTTCCGCGCAATTTCACTGCATTTTAGTCCTCCTACACAAGAATGTACGTCATTATAACTTTTCTTACTCCAATTCCTGCTACAGGTGAAAAATGAGGTGCAAGAGACTTAGAAATACCAAGAAGAAAGCGAAAGATTAGGAGGACAGCTGTCAAGAGAGCACTCACTGGAATGCGACATACACCTGATCACTAACCATTCAAGCCTTCGAAATGCTTGACTCCATCACAAAATCCAAACATCCACCCAAAAATGTGTTTTATACTTACTGTGGGATAAACATTATTCAGTTAACTGCATAATTAGAAGGGTGGAACACTTGCAATGGGTATCTAATCTTATACATCCACACCTAACTTAGAGCTACATATACATATTCAGTTCCTCTATCTATTCTTCTTTGCCTTTCACGCCTTGTTCAACTCTTAAACATGTGCATAAAACTTTTCAATCCTTTTACCACCCTGTTCACATCCATCGTCTCTGTGTCCATACAACTGAGCACACTCATTTTCATCCTTTGACAAACAAACTTTCTTGCTCCACACCATGAACATCTATATTTCTTATACTATACAACCTACACAGACTACCGTAACCTGCACCTGGCACACACAGTAAACGCCCTGCGGTCGTACCCAGCCCACACCCAAGACTGGCATTTAAACTCACACGACCTGCACCAAGGAAGCAGGTCATGTGGGTCTGCCAATGAGATGACTGGTGGCAGGTCTAGGTTAGCAATCACGAAAGAAAATAACTATCTATGTATACCTCTCTCTCTCTCTCTCTCTCTCTCTCTCTCTCTCTCTCTCTCTCTCTCTCTCTCTCTCTCTATATATATATATATATATATATATATATATATATATATACAGAAGCGTAAACCACAGGGGAGATAATCGCGAATCACAGGTCAAATGTAGCATTCTCACTCTGTTGGGTCACGAGGGTATACCAGAGGGCAGAGGGCAAACGGGTCGCAGGTCACAAGTCAAAGGCAGCACTCCTATCAGTCTCACGACCCGGGTCACGAAAGGTTTGTCAAGAGGCGATTACGGCCACCATCAGGCGGCTAACGACACCTCCCGAAATGTCCCGAGCGGCAACACATCGCATCGCTTGCCCTTTCCGATGTGGGGCGACCTTTTGGCTGCTTGTCCAATAACGCCGCTCGCTTGGGTTTGGCAAGTGAGTGACCTTCTCGGGCCTTGGGAAGTAAAAGAACTGGGGCACGTGGGAGGAACAGCAGATCTGGAAGCATGAGTACGTAAAGCGAGAGAACTGAAGGAATGGATGTGGGAGGAACAAGTGATCCGGAGAAACAGGGTGCGGAGGGATACATGAGATTTGGAGGAAAGGATGAGACAAAATGGAGTGAGAGAGATTAGTGGAACAGGGATACATGAGATTTGAAGGAAGGGACGGGAGGAACGAATGATTAGGAAGAAAGGATACGAAAGGGGAAGACAGACTTGCAGGAAAGGATGTCAGAGGCAATTGTTCTGGAGGGATGGGTGCGTAAGGGGACTGAGACTGAAGGAAAGGAAGCGTGAGGGGAAGGAGCCATTAACCAGTTCAATACGAGCAGTCTTCCCCTAGGCTTGATAGTAATTCAAGGAAGCAGCAATAATAATGACTAAAATGCACCCAAGAGATTAATGGAGATTGTACTTAACTTCTTTACAACTCAGGGATCTCCGCCTAGCTAAGCAAAAAGGTCTGAAGAATGCAAGGACTGAATGGGAATAAAAAACTGACGGGTATACTAAGGTAGAAGGGTCAAAAAGGTGCAATATGTTACAATGGCTGGGTACAATATAAAAAGGGGGAAACAAAAGGTGAATGGAGATAGGAGGGGGCGGAGGTTAAAGTCAAAGGCTACTATACTGGCCGAAAAGAACAGAGTCATGGTAAACGAAAGGGTGTGTGAGAACAAAGCATTAACCTATCCACCACGATGACCTCTTACTTCGGTTTATTCATGTTTATTCATGCTATCTACAGGCTCCAATTTACTTAGGAAATAATTTTACTACTGCAGAGGATAATGAAGGCTATATCTAACCACGAAAAATCTCCCAACACAGAGTATGAACGTCGGGAGATATTAAGCCTAAAATACAAGTAACGTCTTTCGGCTGAACATTTTAAAGAAAAGGAAACGGACTAAAAGATGGAGGGAAAGAGAAGGGAAACTACCCCAGCAATATGTGGGCAGTGAAAAAAGAAAAGAAAAAGGAAGGAATGCAAGAGCGGGAGGGGAAGAAGAGAGGAAAAAGCAAGTGATATGAAGGCAAGAGCAGAAAGAAGGAAAGGGAAGGGGCGTAGGGAAAATATGTTGGCAATATACGGCACAGGAAGAAATGAAAGAAAGAAATGCAGGGGGGGGGGGAGTAGGAAAAACATGTAAGGAATCTAAAGGACAAGAAGAAAAGAATGGGATGTGGGAGAAGAAGGGGAGAAGGTAACAATAAAAAAGACATTAGGGCAAAAGAAGGGCAAGAAAAAATCAAAGAAAGGGAGGGAGGGGAAAAGCAGGAGGAGGGAAACATGACGAAGCAATGAAGCAAGAGAAAAGGAGAATCAGAAAGCTAGATGAAGCGGGAGGACGAGACGAAGGATGGAAAAATAATATAAGTAATACATGCAGGGGAAAAAGGAAAGGACGGGACCTGGGAGAGGGGAGGAAGGAAGAAAAGGGAAATTACGTAAGAAATATAAGAAGATGAGAACAAAGGCGAATGATCCATGAGATGTGTGGGAAAAGGGGGAGAAAACAATAATAAGCACGTTATGGAATATGAAAACAGGAGAAGAACGAAGGACAGGGATCTGAGAGAGGGAGAGGAGATGGAGCGGGGAAAAACAAACAAGTACTGAAGGAAAGAGACGAAAGAAAGTGGTACGAGAGGAGCAAGGGAAAGTAAGTGGACAATACCTTATGCAGATGAGGAAGAATGAGAAAGGAAAGAAAGAGGGAAGAGCAAAGGAGGGAGAGTAATAAACATACGAATGAAAGTGATCCGAGAGGAGGGAAAAATAAGTGAATAATATGAAGAGGAAAAAATGAAAGAAAAAAGATAGAAAGCAGAGACGGTGAATAATAAAGACGAGAAGCAAAAGCAGGAGCACAGGAGGGAGAATGATAAAGGGGGGGAGCAAAAGAGGGAGGATTATGATGGGGGGAGCAAAGAAGGGAAAATATAAAAAGGGAGGAAGCAAAAGAGAGAATAATCAAGCCAGCGAGCAGACGAGCGAGAATAATGGAGAGGGAGAGCAGAGGAGGGAGAATAATAAAGAGGGGAAGCAGAGGAGGGACAACAAAGAGGGTGAACAAAGGAGAATAAAAAAGGGGGAGCAGAGGGAGAATAATGAAAATGGGGAGCAAAGAATGAGAATAATACACAAGCAATGGTGGAAAGAGAAAGAAGGAAAGAGTGCAACTGTGGTACGGGGGAAGGGCGGGGATGGCAAAAGGTAAGAGTTCAGGCGAGTCATGTACTGACCTCCATGCCTGGGTATGGAGTGGACTGCCTGGCTAGGATCCACAACGCAAACAGGAATTAATGGCAGTGTCGACAGCGCAACACCGTTTGTCAGCAAGACGTGGCCATTGGGCAGGTGAATTATGGATGATGATAGGCAAGGAGGAGGGAGATGAGAATTGGGGGATGAAGTAATATTAAGCCAGAAAAGGAGGACAAATTCATGAAGGGTGGTGAGAAAGGTATAAGAAGAGTAATGACAACTAAGCTGGGGGAGAGGGGAGGAAGAACGATCTGAAAAAGGAGAGAGAGAGAGAGAGAGAGAGAGAGAGAGAGAGAGAGAGAGAGAGAGGGGGGGGGGGAGAGGGTAGCAAACAGAGAGGGCTTAAGGTATGGAGTGGCTGAGCTGGACTGTGGAGGGAGAGTGGACAGGTGACATGAAAAACGGTGAGTGGAGTGGAGAGGGGGGATGCATGAGGCCAAATATATACCGTACGTAAAAAGTGGACGGAAATATTCAAGGGACGAAAAGGGAAGGGGAGATGGGATGGAGGGGAAACAACAATAATAAAATACAATAAAGTAGAAAGATGGAAAACTAGTAAATAGGTCGAAATAGGTACTGATAATGTAGTACTGAAAATATGCATGGTAAAGTCACATTAATAATTGTATAAATATGGCAGAAAGAAGGATGAGGTAAACACACACACACACACACACACACACACACACACACACACACACACACACAAATGGAGTTAGTCGAAAAAAATATATACTTTTAACATAATTTAACGGAGACAGTTCCAATCCCTTCACTATGGTGGATCTCTCGAAGCTGAATATAATCATCTGATGGTATAAAATAAATAAAAATAAATAAATAAATAAATAAAATAATCATCTACGGATGGTAAGAATGGACTCGTCTGCCGGTCAGTATCATTAGATAATTTATAAGTGGAAAAAATCGTTATCATACTGAAGTGAACAATACCGTAGTGAAGTAATCAAATTATAAACCGGAAACCCACAAACCCTAAAGAAATAAAAGCCAACGCAATTCCATCACTTTCACTTTATTTTTATTTTTTTGTCTAATGTGGACAAAAACGTCATTTGTTTTACATCCCAACGCGTCACCATCATCATTAGTATCTTTCATGGTGCTGCCCTCACCCACCACACACTGTACAGGTCACCACACACTACTCGTCACCACAATACAGCATTCAGCATCATGCAACATCACTCGTCACCACACTGCACCACCCGACACGATACACCACTCGCCATCACGCTTCACCGGTGACCATATTACACCATTCGCCAAGACTACACCACTTGTTAGTACTCAACACCAATCGACACCACACTACACAATTCATCACCACACTATACCATTCATCACTGCACCACACCATTCTTTACTTCAAGTCATTATGCTACATCCATCACCACGCTACACCACTCGTCACAGTACTATACCACTCGTCACCATACATCAACTGAGGGTGTGTCAATGTCCCTTACATCACACTACAAGACTAATCTCTCCACTAACTGTCCTTACAACACAAGAAATCACTAGCCTCATCTATATTTACCAGGCGAGACTTACGGCATCGTGGCAGTTTAATACAAAAGGTGTTTATTTTACAGCAACATTTCACGATGAACAGTATACAGATTTATTCCCTCAGTTCGATGACGTTTTGTTTTATTTACTCTCGCATCCCGAAGACAATTTTATCCAGCTTAAGAAAATAAAGTCATGTTGTAAAAGGGTTAATGTAGACTATAATCTCTCCAGCTCGTAACATTTCGCATAAACTGAACAAAATCACTTGAAGATGGCAAAAATAATTATGTCAATGGAGTGAAATGGTTAGCTCAAGAGGGTACATGTGGTTACACATGATCACAATGGTACCTGTCCCCTAAGTAAACAAGAGGGGCAAAACACAATACCAAACCCTTAAAGTGTTTTTAAGACCATTATCAATGAGAGACGGCGGGAGGAGGAGACGGCTGTTTAGGATGGGGGTTCAAGAATGGGCTGCTGTGTCACCCCGCACCTCACTAACTCACATCTCGAAAACCAATGCTAGTTACCAAAATATCTGTGCCATTCAGAAGAGATACAGCACTGGTTAGCATGAACAGTTATATATTGAAGGGTAAAATTCTTCGAAACATAAAACATTTATAACATTACCTCCGCATTACATATAAACTTAACATTAATATCAAAACTACAAGGAGAAAGAATTATGAAAAGTAATATGTCTTCAGAACATTCCATTATCAAAAATCAATAAACTACTTGCAAAATCAGTTAATATATAAGCCCAATAAAGTACTTCAACCAACATAACCATAATCAGGCACTACAAATCACCCGCTAAAGGAGTAACCCACACTACATTATCCCCAGCTAACTAACTCCCAATGGCACTTCTCCAGCCCCCGTCCCAGTCCCTCCCTGAGATAAATCGAACACTTCCACGCGGCCACCACCAGCCTCGCCAATTAAAATGCAAATCCCGAGGCCGACTGTCGACTGGCAATATTCAGGCGTCGGCGGGGACCAGGAATACTGGGCCGGGTGTTTCCAGGAGCCGCCTCAATGGGGTTTCTTCTCGATCCCAAACTTGATATGATTTGGTTAGTTTTCGTGTGTGTGTGTGTGTGTGTGTGTGTGTGTGTGTGTGTGTGTGTGTGTGTGTGTGTGTGTGTGTGTGTGTGTGTGTGTGTGTGTGTGTGTGTGTGTGTGTGTGTGTACTGCTGCAGCTCATTAACGGGTCGGTTATTCGTGTTTGCATAATTACACAACTGGGTGAATAAACATGAATTTATGCAACAATGTGATAAATTCATCTGAACTCCCGAATTCATTTCTCTAATTGGATGCTTGTACTTATGTAAAATCTCTCTCTCTCTTTCTCTCTCTCTCTCTCTCTCTCTCTCTCTCTCTCTCGTGTGCTGGCCCCTGTGTGTGTGCTTGTGCGAGTGCGTGTGCATTCGGCGCGCGTGTATGCATTATGATGATGAAAATGGAGTTTGGAATGCCTGTCTACACGTGTGCCGGTTTTTAATGCAGTATGCAGAGTGAATGCAAACGTAATCATCAAGCCCTTAATTATCCTCTCACAATAATAAGTCACCATGACAGCCAGAGCCACCACCACAACTCCTCCCACCACCGCTGGCAGCCACCACCGACCTGATCCAGGCAATCAATCACCACCACCACCACCACACCAAGAAGGGTAATTGAGGGGTGACGTCTGGTTATTGTGGCAACCCTCACACTCTGTCACTGACACTCGCTCCACCACCACACCCCCTCAACCCACAATTCTCTCATCTACCACTCAATCTATCACCCACACCCTTACGCCCCTTAATTACGAAAGCAACTCAGTTCCAACAGTGGGATGACATCTCTTAATGAATTATGGCGACTATCAGACCATTATACTTAGCATTGAAAAACACTCCGACCGATTAACAGGATGACACATACGTAGGGGAAGGAGAATTTATGATCTGTTAGTTGGGTGGTCTGCTGATGGCTACTAATATCCTGTTTCCTTTTGCCTATTTCTAGACTCAAAGTACCTCGTTGAAACCGGTAAAAATGATGTGGGTGATCATGTTTATATCCAGTCGCCATTCTGTTTATCCTCATTCTAAATTCACCACTTACCTTTTCCTTTCTTGTAACCTCAACACCATTTGCCTACCACTCACTAACAACTTTCCACAACCACTCTCCTACTCATGTACATTTACAGGACTACCCAGTGCCTATTGCCCTGCCACTCACTCGCAGTTTTATTGACAACCACTTCCTTATTCACTTCGCATCTACAGTAGTACCAAATGCCTTCTCCTTAATAACGTTTATGTGTAAAACATTTGCCCTTCATACTAACACCTACTCACTATGAAGGTATGCAATATTTACTGCGCCATATACTAGAGTGCTCACATCCCCGGAACATTCACTCTCACATCCACATGCTACGGCTTAATTATCATCCATCCATCCATCCAAACGTCCCCTCAACAACAGTCATCCCCAGTCCATCCAACTCTCTATGGGTCAAAAGTTACAAAGCATTATGAATATATTACTGCCCTGCTTACTAAACACTCTGGATTACCCTCTGATCACGCCCCAACCCAACAGCAGTCAGTATGTCACGTACCTCAGCTAAATACACATGTTTTTTTGCTGGCATCGAACAATACACATATTTCTGAAGTGTACTCGGCTTGCGTGCGGAAAATTATTGCGACAAAAACGTAAAATGAGTTCGTAATATCGCTACCAGCTAGAACACAGCAAATTCCCACTACGTGATATTTTGTTACGGCTTCCGGTGCGAATATTCTGTCAACTCTCTCTCGGTTCTTCTTCCTTTCCCTCCCCTTCTCATCTCCATTGTCGCATTTATCTTCTCCCTCCCCTTCTCTTTTTTCTTGCTGACGTTTCCATCTCGGTTTCTCTATCACTCATTAATCCTGACTCGTTTCTCTTTTATCTGCCTCTCTCTCTCCATATCGCATTCATCTCCACATTCTTTCCACCAATCTTTATCTCATCCCCTCCCCTCTTCATTTCACCATAAATTTTCCAGCATCTCATTATTATCATCTTTTATATTTTCTCACACATATATACTGCCCTTTTGTCATCGCAAAATCACACTAAATATTTTCCGATTATATATCACCATTTGCCCTTTGCCTCAACCATCCTCTTAAGCGTTTCCTCCCTTTTATTTGTACCCTATGCCCTTTGTTTTCCAAGCGTCGAACTTTTGCCTCGAACGGCTATCTGACGAGGTTTTCTCATTATTTATCCCGCTCTTAACTTTTGCTTATTCAGTTGTACGCACAATTTCCTTTCTAAACGTTATCGCGTCTCCTTTCCTACTATAGCCCATTACACTATTCCCTTTGATCTCGCTTACAAATACGAGTACTATCCTTTCTCCTAAGCAAGTCATCCCCCTTCTCGTCTCTCGCTTCAACTACTTCTCTAAGCTACAGCTCTCTTTCGTTTTAGTTATGGTACCGTCCTTTCTTTTCATATTACAGCTAAGCCCTCCCTATTTTCAACCACGATTCATTTTCTCATCTGTAAATTTTCGACGACTGCCTTTTCTCTGCCTCTACATCTCCCATAGCTGACACGCCAGTATGGGACGCATTTCCTACCCGACAGAACACATATCGTCCAAGCCAAGGTAAAAACCAGGTGTTTATAGAAGGCTAATGGGACTTGGAGGTAAACAGGAGAGTGAGTGGAGCCAGGTGTGTTCTAAGGCACGGCAATCCAAAGCCTCGTTTCATCTCACTCTTTATTTTCCTTCTCGTTTTTCTCTCGTGCTCATGTCGTTACTAATTATCCGTCACAGTAAAACAAAAATCAAATTCTTTATTCTTTAGCAACTCTGTAGGTTCACTGCAGATTCGTTTACAATCACATACTAAGAAAACACATGAATATATTAAGTGCCCGTACTATCTACAGCTACTGTATAAAAACACCTCCTACGATAGACGAAACGGTTATCCCTCAGAATTTATCAAACCCCCGTCAATCTTTCAATGGACACCTAGACGTTTGTTGTCCATTGTGAGGGCGACAGTTGTTGCAAAAACTGTTTGGAATAATTCTGTTATCTGCCAATGTGGGTGTTCTCATGCATCGATGAACACATTGTGATTTCCCAGTCACCGTAGCCAATATTTACTCTTACGTCCAGTATTTTGTAAATTAAGAAGAGATACAAAGATTCTGGGAACCTTAATCAAATAGTTTCCATATAATTCATAACTAACTGAATTAACTGGCATGGTAAAATACAGACCATTAAGGCAGAAAAAACGATAGCACTTAGGTTTCACTGAGCCGAATTCCAACACAATGACTCCTTCCACCCCCCACGACCCAAAGCAATGAGGAAGTTGAAAATTTAAAGTGTTTATGATAATAAGCCCCAAACACGGTCTAGTGATCGTGCTCTGTGATGCTACACCTGCAGAAGAGAGAGAGAGAGAAAAAAAAAAACTGCTTGCACCTAAATACCCACGAGTTAACATTTCAGCTTATAATACTCGCATACTCCCTTCAGTCCCAGAGGTCTCTCCTAACCTGAGTACAATCGTCTGATGGCAGCAAGAATAAAACTGAATTGCCATCACAGTGGAAGAGCTAATATAGAATTTTTTATCCCTACAAGAAGGCTCTTTCTTAGCCGGAAAAAAAAAAAATCAAACTAAATGTAGCAAGCAAAAAAAAAGGGGTTACCGTGCAGAAAGAATGAATGATTTACTTAAATATGCATTCATACTACTCTCTCTCTCTCTCTCTCGCATTCCAATTTCCCCTTCTACCTCTTTCCCTTAGCCTGCACGCGCTGATTCCGGTTTTCTCTTCTTCATTTTCCCCTCATCTCACCCAAGGTGATTCCATTTTCCCCTCTTCATTTCTCCCCTCATCCTGCTTACGTAAACACCAGGTAAGCACAGGGTTGTGGGTCACCTGTCTCACCTGTTCCTCCCCTCGGGCACCTGCGATCCGTCGAGAGGGGGAGGGAGAGATGGGACTACAGAAAAGGGGCACAAACAACATGAGAGGAGAAAGGAGAATGTAAATGAGGGATGAAGGCAGGTTACACTAGGGAAGGGGTGAAAGAGAAAGGAAAACAGTTTAAAAGAGAAAAGTGAAACGATGCAAAAATGAGAGGAAGGTGCCAATGTGACGTGAAATAAAGTACTGATAGGATGAAGATACGCTATGGTAGAGAGAGAGAGAGAGAGAGAGAGAGAGAGAGAGAGAGAGAGAGAGAATGTATGAAAGAGTAAGGTGAGGTGTACAAAAAGGAGGGAAGGATTATATGTACAAATGTATTTATACCGTACAGCAAACACGGAAGCTTTATGGTCCTATAAAAAAAATAATAATGAGATTCCACCAAAGTTTCAAGGGAGGTGGCGCAAAGTTTCAGGACCTACTTTAGGGTTTCAAAAAAGGTCGCTGAGGTCTACAGGACTGAAACAACACGCTTCTGAAAAACACTTCACTTTTAGATATGCTCTTGCATTTAAAAAAAAGAAAACAAAAAAAAAAAGAAAAAAGAATACAGTCTAGATAGCGAAAGCAAAGAGTGTCTAGAAAGTGAAGGCAAGGGACGGGCAAAGCCTGGTGTCATGAAGGGTGGCGTTGCAGTACAGACCATAAAATGTTGGTATGATACAACGTAAAAGAAACGAGGAAATCGAATGAAAAGAAGGCATTTTGGGGGCAGGGCACAGTCATGAACCTGAAAGATTAAAGTTACAGAAAATGAAATACAAACGAGGACACGTTAGATGAACTGAAGTGAAAGGATGTGAAATGTCAAGATACTCAACAGGCTTGATTGAACACGTGTAGGAAACCAAGAGACACACAGTATGTCAATAGGAAGGTGAGAGGACAGGAGGAAGACGGGTGCAATGGAGAGGGCTGGATTAGAGAGTGGGGAGGGCAGTAGGGAGATGACAAAACAAAAGGGAAAGGGGAACTGGGGAGACTGGTGGAAAGGGGAAAGGGAGGATGAGTTCAAATGGGTAGCAAAGTAGTAGGGAAATGGCAATGCGAAAGGTGAGGGGGAAAAAACGGGGGTAGGTGGAGAAAGCATGATGTCATTTGAAAGATGGGTGGGGGGGGGGGGTCACAGGAAGGAGAGAGAGTGGATTGGAAATGGGAGGAGAGCAGAGGTGAAACAGAAAAGGAAACGTGAGAGGAACTAGGAATGTGGATAAAGAAGAGATGTGACGATGAATTACACAGGTGGGAGGAGTGAAAGGAAGAAAATGAAAGATGAGAGGGGAACGAAAATGTGAGTAGTGAAGGGAGAGGGGGAAAATTAAGAGTGTGGGGAGGGGGAAGAGAGAGATGACAGAACGAAAGATGAGGGAAAGAGGGAGGGGGGGGGTTAGGAAGACTGGCAAAGGGGGAGAAGGGGTGGGATTAGACGGGTGGAGGGGAAGTTGGGATGACAAAACAGGGGATTAAAGGGATTACACTGGTAATTTTGGGGAGAGAAGAGGACGGGGAGGGGTAAGAGGAGGGAACACAGAAGAGGAAGCACTGGTGTGAGAGACAGGGAGGGGTGGGAAGAGGGGATGAATGAAGGTTAGAAAAATGAGGTAAGGAAAAACACACCATATCACACTTACAGGTAAATTAAAAAGAAAAGGGATAAAGGAAATTACAGTATAAATTGTGTGTGTGTGTGTGTGTGTGTGTGTGTGTGTGTGTGTGTGTGTGTGTGTGTGTGTAATTCAACGGGTCGGTCAGGATCACTTGATGGTCGTGATCGTCAGCTTTTACCCTCCCGGAAGGGAGCTGAGAGCTCATATAGTCCGATCTAAGGGCAAGGCTGTGACCTTCACACATGCACACACCCGTCCCCTTGCTCAAGGGGGACAGTAACCACCCACTTCGTCAGTGAAACTTTTCGCAACCTGAGCGAGGCGCGAACTCCCGTCCACCAGTTGGCAAGCGGGAACGTTACCACTGCACCAACGAGCGGTGTGTGTGTGTGTGTGTGTGTGTGTGTGTGTGTGTGTGTGTGTGTGTGTGTGTGTGTGTGTGTGTGTGTGTGTGTGTGTGTGTGTGTGTGTGTGTGTGTGTGTGTGTGTGTGTGAGAGAGAGAGAGAGAGAGAGAGAGAGAGAGAGAGAGAGAGAGAGAGAGAGAGAGAGAGAGAGAGAGAGAGAGAGAGAGAGAGAGAGAGAGAGAGAGAGAGAATCTGGATAATATCGTATGGCCTTGGCGTGGGGTGGACAGACTCAACTTTTCAATTAAATGACGACGCCTCCTAAATTGGCCTCCATCGCAATCCCACGGCTCACAATTAGGCAGGAATGGCAGGCAGGATGGCATAATGGTAGAGATGGTAGCGCCTGGGATGATGGTAGCGGTGGGATGGTAGGTGGCGGGGATGGTAATGGTGAGATGGTAGGTCACGGGATGGTAGTGGTGAGATGGTAGGTCATGGCATGGTAGAGGGTAATAATGTTGTCTGTTGGATTCCTAAGGGCACATCACCGGGTTTTTTAAGCCATCACTCAAAGTCTTGTTATATATCGTAGGCAAATTGATCGATATTACCGTTTACCTTAACCTGGCCGCGATTTTCGTCTTTTCACAGCTTTTTTCACGTGGCTCAGTAATAGAGAAAGATACCACTACATCTCAACATCCTATAGTATTATATTCTAGAGTCAATCTCTTGTTACAACTCAGCATTAAAGATGGAGATGGCAATTTTAGGCCAGAATAAAGTGAAAATATTTAGTATCCCCAACTGTACATGGCTTATGGAGGTTCTGAATGTGTAACGATGACAGCGGTAGGCAGTTCTATGTGGTGCTTATGCCTCTGGGTGGTGTTTGGTGCTAGGATGGATGAAAGGGTAGTTTTCTTGACACACGTGTGGGAGGCCTTCTCCGACGGTTTCGATGTGATGATACAGACCATGATTTACGGACTTCAAGTAATCTATGCCCCCCGCTCCACCCCCATCACTCACAGACCATGATATCAGTGGTTAATATTGCCGGGGTGGCGTGGGACGGCGTGGGCAGCTCTTGAACGAGTCTGGTCGCCCACGCTGCTCCAGGAATGCGAGGGAGCCCACACCTGCCAGCCCTGCCCAGCCCTTCTAAACCCCTTGAGACATGTAAGCATTATTATTACACCCTGGGTTCTGCTTACAATGAAGAAAATAAATCTGGCCTCTTTTCGCCCGTAAAATGTATTTATCGATTAGTCTTAAAGCGTATTATGAGTGAAACATTATTTTTTTTTTTCAATATACAGGTATGCAAGACCTTGTCCAATTTTTAAATCTCTTGGCGTAAGTGTGTGCCTGGATGGAGGGAGGGTGACGTATGGACTGACAGACATATATAAATAATATTCAACTTCTTGTTACTTTCTGCAACCTGCATTTTAGTTCCTTCACGAATATTATTGCCACTACTAACTAACGTGGGTGAATCGAAGACACCACTGTCACTAAGTTTAGTTACTTCCAATAAAATGCACACACACACACACACACACACACACACACACACACACACAATCGTTACTGTCATTACACAACCACGGCTCTGGGAAACTAATACCCTAATAAGGTGGTGCCGGTACTGATGTAACGCGTCCACCATCAGTGCATCACCAACATCCCTGGAGAGCCATAAACAAGTCGGCACCACCCACTCTATTAACGTCATCACCAGAAGTTACACGGGCCCATATTCTAGTCGGTTAAGGAAGCTCCCTAACATCTCTTCCTAAGCGATTTATTCTGCTTTCTTACTATCAGCTTGTGTATCATTTAAATAATTCAAATGCCACCGTGCTCAGCATAAATAACACAAACTGATATTAACTTGCCGTAGCCAAAAATAAATCACTGGGGATGAGGTGTTAGGGAGCTTCCTTAACCAACTAGAATTCTGGCCAAGGTCGTCAACCTATCAATAACACGGCATTTTTTTTTTTTCTCCCTAACACAGTATAATTAATGTAGCAAATTATCTGGTTGAAGATCGCCTCCAATCTCCATCCTCAGGGTATTTATCTCGGGTTGGAGGACTTCTGAATCTGTATTATAAACTCTCTTAAGTTTTGAATGTGAATAAGATTGTATATACATTTGCCTTCACATGCTGTAGCTACCCAACACATCACGGAAGAATATGAGTGAATGATGAAGGAAGAAAATACGGACACAAAACGATCAGTGATGATAATTGTTACGTAGACTTGCTTACTACAGAGACGTGCTAAAATACTCATAAATACTGCCCCTGAACTGTGATAAATCCTAACACAGCGAAAATTGGATGGAGGGTCAAAATACACCATCAATATTTATTTCACACTCTCCCCATCTCGCTTCACCATAAATTTTCCAACCTCGCCCTCTAAATGCAGCGCTAGCCCTCTCACGATTTATATCTCATCGTTTCAGTCGAACCAAAATCACTAAATATTTTCTCTTAATTCACCAGAAGCAAATCAGAAAAAAAACAAAAAAAACATAAGGTACATGTATCAAACCCAACATACAACGACACAACGACTGCCACATCATCATCATCATAACTGTTTCCTACTAATATAATGAAAAATACTACTACTACTACTACTACTAATCATCATCATCATCACTACCACACCAACAGCTTTTAGTCTTTTGTAATAACTAAAAAATTACCGTCATCCTTCCTACAATCAATAACAATTACCACTATTACCAAGACCGCCAAAATCCCTCTCACCAATATCACAACCATCACTGCTTCCACCATTCACATATAGCAAAAATCCTCCTCTCATCCACCATCATCTTTTCGTCCAGATATATACACACACACTGACATTTCAATCACTTCACCGTCCCTCCCAGTTTTCCCAGACCTCGCTCGCCTGATGAGAGAGAGAGAGAGAGAGAGAGAGAGAGAGAGAGAGAGAGAGAGAGAGAGAGAGGATGTAATTTATATTTTATTCTTACTGTTCCCAAATTATTATATTCACATTAGTAGAACAACTTTCAGTGAAACGATTAATAAATATAACTGAACAGGCTACTCAAAGGCTATTTATTATCGTCACTCAAAAGCTATTTATTATCGTCTGGCGGAAGTAATAACAGAGTAACATATACGTCCTCGCACTGAAGGGCTTAAAATGGTGTTGGTCCTCACTAAAACGGTGGGCCGTGTTGGCTGGCCACAAAAATGAAAAGAGCAAAGAGTGAACGCGGCCGGGGATGGCGGCTCCACCCAGGCAGGGAGGAGGCGCAGGGAAGGGTAAATACCACAGGGTCGCTTTTTCCTCACAAGACCATAATCTTTTCTCGCTATAAGGATCACTGTCACTTTCGTATTGGCTAATCTATCTATTTTATTACCGTTAGCCTCACCATCGTCGCTACTGTACTAAAGACCACTTATCTACGAAAATAAACCCTTCAGTATGATTACTCTTCCTAATTCTAATGATCTGTTTTCTCTGTACTCCTTTTAGCCCTACCATCATCACCACAGTATTAAAAACTACTGCATGTAATGTACTATATGAATTCCTTGAGGCTAATGATTTGTACTGTTTTTCTCTGCTAACGCCAGATTATTTCATCACCTTACGAGATCCCCCTTAGGTAATGGGCTAGAAACGACTGCCATTAGCTACGGTACTCCAGTTCTACGACAACTGCATATTCCTCTTCCTACTGTCAGGCTACTAAACGCCGCCTAAGAGAGACCATCGTAAAAAAGAAATGCGTTATTATTTAAAATGTCTGCTTGTAACAGCCCACACACCAAAACAGATAAGCTGTCACTACCGACGTTTCTACATTGAATCATAACTATAACTATGGCCCGCACACACACACACACACACACACACACACACACACACACACACACACACACACACACCACACACACACACTTTGGGAATATTAACTCTTACGGCATGCTGATGTCCATTTACTTTATTCTTGCTATCAATTATTACATTCATTTTAGGAGAAACCCATCGTGAAGAGCGGGTTCCCAATTCAACACCAGCGCTAATCTCGATATGCCATTACTTTATATTCTCAATGACACTGATTTTATAACACCTCTTGCTTAGCGACATACATACGGGAAGTACGAGTATGTATGAGTACAACGCTTCTCTTCCAATCCCCCTGGTGTTTCCTCGTGCGCCATGGGAACGACTTCTTCACCGTTATCAATGTGTAACTTGTGTAATGTATTAGTTTCTTACTCCCACTGCCACATCCACGCCCACATCAGCTGACTGAGCCGTCTCCAAAAAACATCAGTCGAGTTCTCAGTGTAGTGCTCTTTACGAGTCACCCATGCAGGATTCTGGATACTACACCTTAATCTTTCCTTCTACGTTATTTATATCTCCTTCACCCTATCCTTCTTGCTACCATCAGACGATTTTACTCTGCTTGGGGAAGGCCTCTTGCTGTGAAAATATTAGAAGCTATCACCATTAACCCCTTCACTACGACAGGTATTTCCTTTAATAAATGAATTCGTCTGCCAGTTACAAGAATAAAAGGAAGTTATTGCTGTAATGGAACCAAACCAATGAAACCGGTGTTTATTTTTTTCTTTCCTACCCGCGACAATTTTATTCAACTTACGAAAGAATTCTCATATTTAAGGGGCTTGCTGAAGTTAAATATAATTAATCCAGTCTACAGTAAGTTGAATATAATCGTCACGAACTGGTAAGAATAAACAGATTTCCCAGGACTCAAACGGTTAAGAGGTCCCGATATCACCAGGCTTTTACTTTAACATGACTCAGATTTTCGTCATTTTGTGGCTTATTTCACGTAGCTCAGTGGCAAAATAAGACCATACTAGGGCTCTACAATTTTTCCACATATCTTCTTCATGACTATCAAGACATATCAGTGTTAATCTACTCATACAACTCAGAATTCAGGGAGAGAAGGCATTTTAGGCCGTTAAATTTAAAAATACTATAGTACAATTAGCATCATGGCATCATTGGTAGTGATTACGGTGATTGTAGCGCCATAAACAGACCCTGACCTACCACTGCTAACGTCACCACCCCATCACCCCCACCACCATCCCCAGCCACAACTCTTTACCCACCACCTGTACCGCTAACAATTCAAGCATCCCTCACAACCTGATTCATGATTCATCTCCTTCACCACCACAGCTCTGCCTTTACCTTAACTAAATCGTCTGATGGATGGAAGATTAATATAAAGAATCTATTATACTATATTGGACTGATGGTGGGAATTCTAAGGTCTAACCCCTTCACTGAGGCTAATTTATGGTGCAATGACTTAACACTGCCTCCTATACCCACCCACCCCTCTTAATAAAATCGTATACTATTAGGAGGAACAGAATACTAGAGCTGACCCGATCATGGGAGGCCTACCCTTATCTGAATGAAATCGTTTGGTGGTAACTCGATGAAAGCATGAAGCCATAATACTGAAGGCGTTAAAGAAGTGATACCAGACCATTCACTGCTAAAGAGTTATCGTACTACTAAATAAATTAATCTGGAACTACAGGAGTAAATTATATAACATGTAACGGTATTAAAGGGGTTAATCTTTGTCATTACCATAAAGGTGAGGTTCCGCTCGAGACCTAAACACACTATGACAAAATGTGAAAATTAATGTTTATGGGAAAACTGGCGTAAAAAACGACAAAAGTTACTATAAAACTGCACACATTTCAAAAAGTATTGCGTTTGTATTCGACAGTAAGCATATTTAGGAGCTCAAAACAAAACACATTCGGTTCATGTACCACGCTGCCATGTAGTAAGAAATTACCAATTATATATTCTCTATTTCAATTTTCTCAGGCATTTCCCTTTTTTTCCCTTGCATTACTCATTCTATTAAAAATAAATATCTTCCTTAAATTCTTAGTCCCTGTATCGGGGCACCACGGCGTTCAATCACAGATAATCAGATTTTAAGATTGAATCCAACGTTCAGTCTGTAATATAATTCCCAAATATTTTCATGGAAACATTTCCTCTTGCTTTTCTGTCCCCAAATCAAACTTCCAGATGATATGCTACCGTCTTTAATATTCGCACTCAGCTTTGCAAGAAGTGTACGTCTGTATGGCGGAGGGAAAACCTGCAAGTTGGTGTCAGTTAATAAGGAAAAATTTAAGTAGTCTAACAATGGCAATCTCCTAGCAAAAGTGTGCACGAAACTCTTAAGATATTTAACTAATTTGAAATCGCATATACAAAGGCAATCATAACTGTCATGGTTGTGTTAACAAAGTGCAATATTTAACATGTATTAAATTAAAATATTAACCTTTTAACACAAAATCACAATGATATGAGTATTATTATGGCACTGTACGCCAGCAATTGGTCAAGGCCATATTATTGCTATTCAGATACATGAGTGCGCAGTTGTGCCCATGTATGTACAGAATAAAGTATCCTGGCCTCTACCATTAGCCTGATCGCTACTAAGACAGCAAGTTTCCAAGTACACCCACTTGTTCTTTACCAGCATCACCAAAGTACAGGTTTATTCACCCGTTATCATCAGCGCACTATGATCACCAGAATATGATATGGTGATTCTAGGTAAATGTCACTTCATCACCAAACAAGGCGACCTGACCACGTGAGACAAGTCCACACTCCACATGACAACACCTCCACCCTAAAAGCCAACTCTCCTGGCCAACCCCGGCAGAATATGACCACTCATGATTGCAAATGCCAACTCAGAATGGAATACATCAACTGACTACTACAATTTACGCGTCACTTCCCTCTGATCCATAATATTCTACCTCTGTTCGCAAAAGTGCCATATAAAGGAGGAGATTGTAAAACACACACACACACACACACACACACACACACACACACACACACACACACACACACACACACACACAGAGGAAGAGCCAAAAGAGAGAGGTATTTGCGTGCACCGGATATGGAGGACAAAGAAAAATATTGTGCACGCCCAGACAGCACGACACACCCTGGGTTAAAAAAATATCTGCTCTCTCACACACACACGGCCTGCCTATCCAACCCAGACCTCTCGTAGGCACCAGAGATTGATTATATATGACCTTTGACATCACACACACACACACACACACACACACACACACACACACAAAGCTGTCGAATTAAAGTGATTTCACTTTAACTTGGCCCAGATTTTCGTCCATTTGTAGCTTATTCCACGCAGTTCAGTGGGAGAAACAGATACTACTACTACTACTCTACATCCTTTCCAAAAAACTTCTTCGTGACTACCATCATATTCCAGTGTTAATCTCACGCTGCAACTCAGAATTCAAAGTGGAGAGATAGCAATTTTAGTATGTCAGACTTAAGAAAAAAAAAAAAATAAGAGGACAGTCACGCAGGAACCACTATCATCAGAGCAGAGGATATAAAAAACCTGTGGGCTCCCTCCTACACGTTGCCGAGGTCACTGGCCCGTTCTTGTCACTCCCCCTGTACCTCTCCCTCCCTCCACCACACAGAGAGAAGGGAGGGAAAGAATGGAAAAGCAGAGAGAGAAGGGGGGAGATGAGGGGAAACAGAAGGGTGGGAGGAAATGAAAGCAGGGGGATACGAAGGAAGAAGGGAATAGGAGGAAGAGAGAGGGGGAGAGATTGGAAAGAAAAAGAAGAGGAGAGGGGAGGAAAGTAGGAAAGGGAGAGAAAGAAAAAGGGGGGCAGAAAATGGGGGAAGAGTCAAATACGGAAGTAGGAGAACTGACGGTGAAGCGAGATATGAAAAGGGAAGATCAAGATGGCATGACAATGAGAACGAATGAAAGTGAAACGGAAAATAAAACGAGAAGTGAAAAGGGGAACGGTGAAAAGGGAACAAAAGAAGAGTGATTGTACAGAGGGGGGAGGGGGGGCGACACGAAGAGTGGGAAGGAAGAGCGGAGATAAAAGTGAAAGTGAGAATGATGAGGGAAGCGGAAAGTGATGAGAGAGAAACTAATAAATAAAACGAAAAGGAGTGAACGATGCGGGGCTATATGAATTTAAAGATAAAAAAAAAAAATAACAGGAAAAGGTAGGTATGTGAGAAAAAAAACAAAAACAAAGCACAGACATCTGAAAAAATGAGAAAAGGTATCCTCTACAAATGAAGAAAATATAAACATAAAATAGCGAATTCCAGACTGCTGCCCAAGGGATGAAAAAGACCGGCAGACAGGCATACAAAAAAGGGAAACATAATGACGAACGAGTGAAGAAAAAACCAAGAGATCGATTAAAACAAAAGAGATCCCATGAGTAGCCTAGTCAAGATTTAAAAGCCAACGTTTGATCCACGATGACACTCAGGAATCCCTTTATATATAATGATTTTATTGTCTTATTCTAGTTCATGACGGTCGAAGGATTTCCTGTTCTGTTCAAGCTGTTTCCAGATTACTTCATTAAGTTTAGGGAAGTCTTTTCCGAACAGGGAGTTAGATACAGCGTTAATAATTAATTGGCCCCTTCACAACTAAAGCTCCTTCCTGATCTGAATATAGTCCAGAGCTAACTTGCACTGAGAGAGTTAAGGACTTCTGGAACTGATCGCTAGCAACAATATCAACCCTTCCTCTCACGTGTTTATTTTCTGTTCTACCTATTACAAGCAGATTTTAGATTTTATAAGACTTAATGATCTAGCCTATAGAACAGTAGGAGAGTCAGAATTAGATACACTCTCAATCCCGCCAATGATGGGTTTTTGTTATGCTTTACCTACCAACAGACGACTTTATAAGGCTTAAGAACCCTTTTTTAGTGGAAGGGTTAACATCCCTCGTAATAAGTTTCGCGAAGTCACCTACCAAATTGTTGCTGTAATGACGAGCCCCAGCGTTAGTTGGCGATAAATTCTGATTCACAGCGACTATACCCGAGTTACGACGCATATATTCCAACCTTTAGAGACTGGAGGAGGCCAGGGAGATACCAGATGTTGTTCAATATTGACCTCTGTATACGCACGCCATACTGATAGCATCTTGCTTTACCCTCGATATTGCACTCGTCAGTTTCTAAATCAAGAACCCACGTAAACGTAAAAACTTATTATATATACATGGAGCATGAGACGGCGTTCGACTGAAGAAGGGAAGAGAGCTGTTGTCCTTGCTTAACCCATGTCTGCCAGACGGAGCAAACTCGTCGACCGCAAGTGAGTCGTCCCAGAGGCTCCTTAGACCGCTGAAGATGATGTGTCTGCGTCTTAGTGTGGTACGTGTAGTGCAGTGCTCCAACAGAGTAGGACAGACGAATCAAACACGGAAGAAGGCAATGTACAGATTAAGGATTTGTTGCAGAGAACAAAAGAGGAAGGGAGACGTAAGAATGAAGAGTAAAAATGATATAAAAAGGACAAGGGAGATACAGAATGAAAATAGGAAGGTGTAAAGCAATAAAGACAGAAACGAGGAGAAAAAAGGAGATATATGAATAAGTTATAAAAAGGAAACGAAAAAAAGGAGGAACTATATAATATTATGATTAACGATGACAAAGAAAGAGAGAGGAAATGGAGGAAAGGGTGAAGAGTAATGGTCACAAAACAGAAAAGGAAAGGACTATGCCAAATCATGAGGAAAGGAGGGCATACAGGAAAGGAGGGTTGTAAAAAGGAAGGGGGAATGCCGAGATAAAAGAAATGAGATGAGATAAAGCCTGTGAGGGAAAACGGGGATAAGAGGATGGGAAAGAAAGACGAGACGGATAAATACAAGGACTGGGAGACAAAATGGAGCTATGAAATTAAGCTTAACAAAAAGGATGGGTAAGACATGAAACGTGGAGGAGGAGGAGGAGGAAGGGCGGGGGAAAGAGTGGAGGAGAAAATAGAAATGGAAAGGGCTTTGATACTAAGAGGAGAAAGAAGCTGATGCAGTGAAAGCGCAATGCGATGAAAGAAACGGAGAAATAACGAAAACAAATAGAGTACGAAAATGAAAAGAATATACAGTAACTAATAAGAGGATACATAGCAATTCACGATATGAAAGAGAGAGAGAGAGAGAGAGAGAGAGAGAGAGAGAGAGAGAGGCGTTGGTTGACAGCAGTAAATGATGTGAAGGGGACGGGGGTCGTGAAGGAGCTGTCAAACAAGGTCGTTCCCGGGAGAGGTCGCTGCTCAGCCCGGCTCTTGTCTTTAGTGCCTCTTATTTCGCCCAGGTTAAGAGGCTCGTTCTCGTCCTTGCTCGTCTCCTTGGTCGTTCCTTCTGTCTATTACGCTAACCTCTCCTGCCTTATACTTTTTTTCTCTCTCTCTTTCAGCGCGTCTTCCTTGCTATGAGTGCCTGTGTTCCTCTTCCTTAGTGTCTAAATTTTCGTATTAGTTTGCTATCTCATACTGCCGTACATGATTCCGCTACCTTCATTTTCCCATCCCATTTCTGAAGCCCCTTGCAACAGCCATAAATCTCTCTCCCATGCCGCAGCCTCGCTTAATACACCCCACATCCCCCTTAAGCCGTTTTTATAAATCTCGCATTTTTCAACAACATTCTACTACTTCTCACGTCTCCTGCTACAACTTTATTCTCTCGCTCTAACAGGCCTACCTAATATGCCGCATAAAGTAGTGGGTCCATCTACTAGTTTGTTATTTAGGCACACTCTTTACATTTGTCACTCTTGTACAGCCTCAAGAATTATCCACAGTATTAAAAATATGTACTTTTGAGAGGGCAACGCGTAAGGAGAGTTATCAACGAAGCCGAAAACTACTTTTCTGATGACTGAGTCATGAAAAGAGTGACTCCTTTGTTTATATTCCCTCTCGTCTACAGGCTCAATACAGCTTGAACAAAAGTGCATACTTTTATGCATTTATCATAGTATTAGCTTAAATTCCGTCACAATACAGCATCTCGGACGTAAAAGAACATTGCTTGTTAATCTATCCGGACGTCTGCCTTGCACTGTGACGGCTACTATTATAGCATAGTCTGTCCAAGTTGTGAAAACCTGACCTAATCTGCTCAGCATATTCAATTCCATTCTCATTTATTCTCTTATCTCCATTCATTTTTTATCTTGTTCTCCTTTCTCCTACTTTCTCATCACTTTAACGTGTTCCTACGACTCCATTAACGCTTTCTTATTCTAGTCTCTCTCAGTGTGCTTCTTTTTCCAACTTTCTCCTCTATGTCGCCAACTCATCTTTAACCCCTTTCCGTTATCCCCCCAATCCTCTCTCTTCCTTTAATCCAGTAATCTCTCCAAGTTCGACCATAACTCATGCCCTCTTTTCAACTCTCTCTCTCTCTCTCTCTCTCTCTCTCACACACACACACACACACACACACACAAACACATTCTCCACCGTTCTCCATCACCTATTCACCACCTTTCTAAACATTTTCGTCCATTGCCTCACACCTACCCAACTCAACCTAACCCCTGTACATCCCAAAGCACCACCTCCACCCTCAATTTGTCAGACCCCAGCCCCGCCACAAACTTTAGGCTAATCCTCGTCTCCACCCCACATGAACCCCCCACCCCACCCCAATCCACCCACTTTCCTAGGAGCCGATGTGAGGAGGGTGGTGGCGGTGAGTGACGCAGATGACGCCTGCTAAAGACCATCATAAACAGCTCCTAAACTACCTCAACTAACGACGCCCCGACCCCACCACCGTTAAGGCAGCCACCTACTAATGCTCGGTAAAATAGGGGGAAGGGAGGGAGGGGACGGCTTGAGTGTCACAGGTTATCACTGTGACGAAAAATCGAATCCTAATGGTGCCTGGCAACTAAACCTGACGAGAATAGGTCTTGCGTTACGTGCTACTTACTGTGATGGAAATTGCTTCGTTTTACGCTTACGCAACATAAGAAAAAAATAAAGCTGGAGTTACCATCACGAAACTACTATGAGATGAAGGAACAGAGCATCTTAGTCCCGTGTATTCACCTCAAAACAAGTAATGCTTGATGGTGAAGGAAATTTTATGGGGCAAATGCTACAGGTAACATCGGAATGGGGAGACAATTACGTGAATTTCAATTTACATACTTCGCATTGCATGAAAAATTAGCATTGAGCCTTGCAAAAATAATAAAGGGCGGTATATTCATCATCACATGCCATATGAACAGTTAAAACTTTAATAATGCCAAGAAAAAACGGAAAAAAAAAAAAAAATCGCGTTTTTCTATTGCCCAGATTACACAGAAAAAATCCAGATTACTATTAATGCCGGCTTAGAGTTTGATGACAGCCATTATAATTTTTTGGAGGGATTATACTGATGTGCCATTCCCATAATCTCTACTTTCACCATAAGCCTGCTTTTTGTATGACTTTTTGGGATGGCTGTGTTGGTGCTCTATGTGTGTTTTTCTGTACTTTCTTTTCTTTTTTTGTGTGTGTATCGTATGTTTTGTACTGGGAAATAAATTTATATGTCGTATATGTACAGCTGGAAACATATGAACCTGGGACAGCATCAGTGTGTAGCCGAGGTCCAGCATTTGATACACCTGACAACCTTGACATAATCATATTTGTTAGTGACACTGGAATGAACGTGTCAAATATTACCTGAAATGACCAAGTAACTATGATGGACGAAAGTAGGAATCTCTAACTGGACCTCCACCTCACACAATGTCCCAGCCTCATGTGTGGGCAACAGTACATCTGAGAGAAGCTAACTGCCATGTGTACCTGGGAATAGTGAGCTCCAGTGATGAGTACCGTGGGTTAACGTAGAGATGTGAGGATGCTGGGAAGAGGCAAGTAAATGAAGTGAGGAGTGTGGATGTAAGGTATAGCAGGTGACATGGCGAGGTGAAGTGAGGTGAATAATAATTTGAGAGGCGAGAAGAGGAAAATGATAAAGTGAGAAAATGAGAAATTAAGGTAAAATTATGACTGAGGAAAAGGGAGGAAATGATGCATGTCATGAAGTGAGGAAAATGAGAAATTAAGGTGAAATGATGATTGAGGTGAAGTATGGAAATGATGAATGCGATAAAGTGGACAAAATAATGCAGGAAAGTGAGGAAAATGATGTAGTGAAAAGAGGAATATGATGAGATGAGGTGAAGTGAGGAAGATTATCATAAAGTAAATCGATGAAAATGATGAAAGGAGGTGAAGAAAATGATGAAATGAAGTGAGGAATATCATGATGCAGTAGTGAAAGGAAAACAGGGTGAAGTGAGGACGAGATGAAGTGAGGGAAATGATGCATGAGGTGAAATGAGGAAAATGAATAACGTTGGTAGGCGAGGCAGAGTACTTGAACTGTCGTCCGCACGCCAGCTCTCCAAATACCCGAAATCCATAAGGTTAATTGGCCCACGCACCTCCCATTCTACAGACTCTCTCTCTCTCTCTCTCTCTTCGTCCTTATTCCACTACTTCATCTCCCTCGTTTTCCAATTATTTTTTTCTTACCTTCTATTCTTATCTTGCCATTTTTTTTGGTTTTTATATTCAATTTTTTATCCTCCTAGTTATCCAATTGTTTTTTCTGTTCTTCTCTTCGTCATTTTTCTTTTACCTTCTTCTACAAGCTGATCTTCCTCGTTTCTCAAGTATGTAGGCTATTATTTTTACATATGTCTGTCTCATCTTCCAGCCTTGCTTCATTCATGTTTTCGTCTCTGACTTTCTCTACTTCCTTTTTTTTTTTTTTTATTCCACCACCATTTTCCTCCTTATCCAGCAACTATATATATTTTTTTATCAATGTTTGTTACACTGATTTTTTTTTTTAATTCGATTCCCCTTCCTATGTGTACTGCTCACTCTTCTCTTGTTATTTCTTTTCTCATTTCACCTCCTTCCTTCCACCATTACCTTGCTTTCCTCTTACATCCCCTTTTTTCGTTTTATCTTGACTTGTTTTCCTTACGTTCAATTTATTCCGCCTCTCTCTCTCTCTCTCTCTCTCTTCTGTACAAATATCCTAGCCTCTTCCTTCCAACATCCCCTATCCCCAACACTCATTCTCACCCTTCTCGTATTCCTCTCACTTTAACGCGACTATTAGCTCTTTATATCACCCCTCTTCTCCCTTTTCCTCCCCTCGCTATCACGTCCTCTTTTATATCCTCCCTCTCCTACCATTTCCCTCCCCTCCTTTCCTCTCTCCGTTGATCCTCATCTCACTTTCACGTGCCTCACTTCCTTAGGCCTCGTGTTGATTTGCCTCCAACACCACTTACCCTTCCCTCCCCTCCTCTCCCTTTCCCTCTCCTCCCTTTCCCTCCCCATCCCTTCCCTCCCCTCCCCCTCTCCCTTCTTCCCTCCACCCTCACCAATTAGCCCCTCCTTTGCCTCACCCTTCGTACCTGCCTGTAACTCTTTTATTGTTAGTTCAAGTCTTGGGCTGTCTTTTCCTCGGAACATCATTTAATATATACCTTATTTTTAATGTGCTGATCTAAAAACTGCCATACCTATCAAAATCATTTATCCAGTTACAAGAATTCTGACAATTAACAGGGTCAATATACGTAACCAAATACAAATGATTAACTAAATAAAAACTAAACAAACAACTTTCTATGTACCCGCCAAACCTACAAAAGTTACGGATCTACAAAATAACACCAAACTTGGCTGTACGTTTGGTTCCTTTCACGGGCTGGTCACACTCTTGAATTAAGTGGACGCCGTGTCGAACCAGTGGAGGTGTCCCTTCATCACGACAGGTGGAACCGAATTAGGTGGACACCGAGGCCTGAGTGATGGACTGGGAAGGAACATTTTTCCTCTACATTCAATCTGCCCTTTTATGGATTTTCAATTTGTCGTACTCATATGTATTCATTTAATTATTTCTTATATTTACTCATACATTTCAGAAAAAAAAAAATGTGGGCAGACTAGAAATGAGCAGTTTTTCTTCACATTTACAGTAATTTGCCATTTTACTGATTTTCATTTATACATTATATTTTTACTCACATACACATTTCAGCCTTAAACGTAAATGTACGGCTGACCAATTAAAGTAAAAGTTAACGTAATTATCGGAACATATACCCGTATTTCCATCCACTTAGTACTGAAACCTCGATTATTTTCCCTACATCCTTATTCCCAAATTCCTCACTGTACATTTTTACCGCTACACGTTTTAATTCTTTCTCATAAAACTAGTTCATTTATACTTCCTCACAACAATATTTCGGTGTTGGGGCTCGTGCTGAAAGGTAAATAAAACTGTATAAAGAAAAAGACCTGTATAACAAAATCAATTCCTACTACGTTTAATCTTTGCAAGACTCACATTACTCTCGAATTTTTCCTCTGCTCCATCCCGGTATTATGGTATGCTCTCTCTCTCTCTCTCTCTGCCCGTCCCTTCTTTCAGTTTACTTCTCTTTCTTATCTCTACTTTTCTCCACTCCTCTCTTTTCTCCTCCTTTCTCTCTCTCTGCCTCTCCTGGGCGGCTCATCCCGTACGGCCGTATAAGGGAGAGGGAGTGTTAGGTATTAGGCACCACAAGGCACCTTCACCCACTCATCAACGCATGGTAATCGTAGGGGACAAGCCTTTCTTTACCATCCCTCCCTCCCTCTCTCTGGTTTTCGTCATCCTCTCCTCTATAATTCTCTCTTCTTTTCCTTATCTCTTCATCTAGTTGCATTTTTCCATCTCTTTCTCTAATCCCTTCATTCTCCTCTAGTTCTCCTGTTCTTCGCAACTTTTCTCCATATCCTCTAATTCTATCTTCCTCCTCTGCTCTGACTTACCTTCTCTTTCTTCAGTGTTTTCCTCCTCCTCTCACTTTACTACTTTTATCACCTCTTAATCTTTCACTCTCCCCAGTTTACGTCCTCCTCTCCTTCCCTCCTCTAATTCATTTTTCTCGTTTCATTTCTTTCCCATCTTCTCGTTTAATTCTCTCCTCCTCTCTTCTGTTCATCCTACCTCCTCTCCATTATTCGTTCTCTCTTATCATCTTTCTCTCCTCTCTCCTACCCACCTCCTCCTCTTCTCTAAGTCTCCTTCTCCTCCTTGCCTTCTTCCTACCTTCTCCCTTACTCTTTCGCTCAACCTCTTTTCATCACCTCAAATTTCTCTTCCTCTGTTTCTCTCGTGTTCTTTTAATCTTATCTACATCTTCCCCTCCCCTTTAATTTTCTTCTTCCTTCCCTTCCTTCAGTGTTATACTTCCCTCTTTTGCCTCTTTCCCAAGTCCTTAATTACCCCCTTTCTTATCAGTGTCCCCTCTCCTATGTTGCTCATCTCACACTTTCCTTGGCAAGCTAATCGTTATTCTCCCTTCTCCCTGTTTCCTTGCCTCGTCTCTTCTCCTCAACACCTTCTCTCCCCTCATTCTCCCCCTTCCAGTCAAATGCTACACGACACGGCCAATTATTATTTAGCCTTTCCTTTTCCAACCACTACTACCCCTCATGATGAGACACCCATGTTCCCCTTCACTAGGCCTCATTTCCTCCACCGCCTCTCTCCCATCATTTCACTACTAATGTTAATTTTATGTCATCTCCCACCTCCCTGATCATTACCTGGTCCCTATCACACCTACACGTATGTCCTGAAAGCGCACCGTTATTATGATGCCAGACGAGACAATGTGACACGCAGTACATATTGCTCCCCCATGGATAATTCGTTAACTGCATTGCTGCCAACACCTATTCATTTGCAATTCAGTCAAACCTAATTACAGTGTATCAAATGAGTCTTTTGGGCACCTCTGATAATGGATTAAACCACTACATTATGGACAATACGGGAATATCCCCGAAAATCAGACACGTACAAAACGGGAAAATACTTCACTATAACACGGGGAAGTATGGGGTGATTTTTGTCCCTTTCCATTGCAAAACATACACGTATAGCGTCGCCTTTGGAAAAAGAGCAAAATGCCAGTATATCAATATTTTAAATCCAAAAGGAGCAAGAATAGAAGATATTTAACTGAAAGCCCTGGAGTGAAAAAAAAATAACTCAATCTATCTATCAATATGTATGTATATTCGAAACCCCACCACCCTTCCATTACTATGTTCAACTCTTTCTGCCTCAACCCCATGTTTAACTCTCTCTCAGTACACCTCTAAACCTCACTACCCTTCCATTACTATGTTCAACTCAGCCTCAACCCCAGCATCAGCCTCTCTCCAGTGCATCTCTAAACCCCATTACCCTTCCGTCACTATGTTCAGTTCTTCCAGCCTCAACCCCATTACATCAAACCCATCTCCCCTTAGTACTCTCTCCCCTGCCTTATCACTTCCTGTCGCTTCCACCCCGCCACCCGCCCCAGGCCCCCCTTCCCCTCCTTATCACCTTTCCTTAATTAACTTGTTAAGACACTGGCCGTCACTATCTTCCCCATCACATCCCTCCCTCTGGATACTCATTCTCCTCCCTCCCTGCCTCCAAGCCTCCTTCCTTTCCCTGTCGTCATTCACTTTTCTGCCATCATCATCTTGTCCCTAACGTTGCTACCCTAACTCCTCTCTTTTCCTGTCACCACCTCAGCTGTCTCCCCACGCCCTTCCTTATTTTTCCTCTCTCTACGTCTCTTCTTTCTTTCTTCTAACATCCCTCCTTCCTACCTCTCCATACGTCCCTCCCTCGGTTGGGATCACCATTCTCTCCAAAAGCATTTCCTTTCTTTCCCTTCGTCCGTCCTTTCGCTTCTCTCCTTACGTCTCTCCCTCCTCTCTCTCTCCTTCCCCCCTTTCCCAACACCTCCCTCGCCTCACAACAGCTCCACCCTGACCCCCTCACTCATAGCCCTAACTCCGTCTCTCTGGTCCTTCCTTACGCCTCACTATTATCAGCCTAGTTTATCACAGTATGTAATTAGGCTTTCTGTTCATACGTCTCATAACTTACTATCTCGGTACTTATAACAATCGTCTCTATTTTTTCACTAAAATTTTAAACTAACTTTCAGATTTGACTCTTGCCCCTTCTTTCCATACTGAACTCCGCTTTACTTCCTCTTTTTTCTATCCCTTTCCCTTCTCCTCCCGCCTCTCACTACCGACTATCAGTGTTTCAATATTGCACCTGTCTCCTCTAAGTTATCCTAAACCCCACCGTCCCATCCATCCCTCACAGCACTACCTCCGCATCACTTCTCACAAATCCCCCTCATCCCGTGACGAATTTTTATCTTCTTACTTCCATCACATAATTTCATTCAACCATATTCTTCCAACTCGAGTGTGGAAGAAGTGACGGCTATATCTCACCTATACGGCTCGGAAAATCTCTTCTAAGCTCACGAAAATCGTCCGAAGTTAGTAGAAATAAAGAAAAAATTATAATCGTTGTGAAGTTATAAAAATGAGAAAATTCTTCGTTTATCTAAGTGGAATCAGGGCATCGTCACCTTAGCTGGGAGGGGAGGTGGATTCAGGCCTAAAGGACGTCCTGGGATGAATGTGAAGGTGTGTTATGACGGAAATATAAAGCAGGGAGGATATTCCACGACCGGGGATATTCACAGCTTCCATATCCATGTTCTAAAAATGCCAAATGAATTTCCATATTTTACCTTCTCCCTACATCTCCGGCCACTTTAATGGGATGGGATCTTTTTCCATTCATTCTTGCACCCTTTATGATTTTATTCAGTTAAGGGTAGACCTCTTACGGCAAGGGGTTAATCAATTTAGTCTCTAACCCCGTGGGCCAACTACCACCCGTCGTTCCTAAGCCAGAGAAAATCGTGTGCTGGTGGTCGCTAGAAAAGAAATAATCATAACGTCCTCGGAAACGGTGAAGTCAGAGTGAGTGTGGAAAGGAGAGGATATATATGCTTATTAAGGGCGGATGCATGAAACCCAGATTGCAAATGGAGATACAAACGCCCAATATTTTACAGACGTTTATTAATACGCCTGAGATTGTTATATTTGATTAGCCTGCATCCCACATTGTAGAGCGATGTCAGCAAGTATAGGAACAAAACTCCCTACCTCAGTCATGCACCGGTACTCCAAAAATAGTCAAAAATTGGGTGGCTTCCTTTCCCCTTCCCAATTTAAGCTTGAAGTAGAAGGACGCAATGACAAAGAAGAAAAAGGAAGATGGGATTAAATGGATAGGGGACAAAATAACAGCATAAATAAAAGAGAAGATATTGATGAAAAGAAAAGAGAAGATAAGAATGCGGAGAAACCACAGATAACAGCAACTTGAAAAAAAAGAGAGAGAGAGAGAGAGAAAATAGCAAAGGGTGGATATTGGGCTGGAAAGAAAGAAGCAGACAGCAAGGCGAAAAAAAAAAAAAAAAAGAACAAGGCACAAAGGAATAATAATAATAATAATAATAATAATAATAATAATAATAATAATAACAGACGGCATAAATGAAAGAAATAATAGAGATACCAAGGTGAAAAGTTATTAAAGATAACTAGGATGAGAGAAATAAGATGGTAAATGAATGCGGACGTGAGGTGAGTTAGAAGGACTGCAAGCTGAAAGGCACTCTTAAACTTAATCCATTTCCCCCTCTCCATCACCACTAAAACACTGTCTGGAAATATTACCCAAACGTTCACTCCAGACGACGTAATTCTCTGGTAACTGCCTCTCTCTCTCTCTCTCTCTCTCTCACACACACACAATCCTAGTCACTCCCCTTACTCTCCAGTTTCTTTAGGCATCACGTCTTAATCCTTATTGTTCAATTCCTCTAGACAGAGAATATCGCTCCCCTCATCCTTTCACTCAGTTTCGGTTTATGTCTTCCTCTTACATCTCTTCATATCATTTCTTCCCTCCCTTTTCTCACTTCTCTCCAACCTGTCACACTCTTTCATTTCACTTCCATTACCCTCCCCACCTGCTCTCCTTTCTCCCCTAGCGACAGCATCTCTAAGTGACTGTCTACCATACTTTCCTTCCCTTTCAATCTGGCTGGAAGAACGGGAGCCACTGAGGGCGAAAACTACCCGTGTTTGCATAGGGAAATCAGTCCCTGTTTACAATTAATCCTGTGGAGAGAAGACGCAGAACCAGAACATCTCAAGGGGTTTGAAAGAGTAGGCTTCTGGATTTAAAAAAAAAAAAAAAAAAAAAAAAAAAAAGGAAGAAAAGTGAGGAGAAACGTTTGAACTGGTATGAACTTTGAGTGTTTTGTGATATCAACATATACTTGCTATGCTTATATATCAATACCGGTGTGTGAAATTTTACGACACAAATAAATGTATAAATAAAATAAATAAATAAATAAATGTGTACCGGTATATATATATATATATATATATATATGTGTGTGTGTGTGTGTGTGTGTGTGTGTGTGTGTGTGTGTTCATTTCTATGATCAAATTCGTAATAACACAAAATTACCGCCTTTCAGTTCCGTAATCCAATTGGCCGTAAAAGTTTCTAATAAATAAAACGAACCTGAAAAGGCTACCACAACCCAGCTCCCCATCCCCCACTAATACCTTCATAAACAAGTATTAAAATCATCAACGAGGCTTGAAAACACCCATGAATTGTGTGTTGTTTATGTGTGGGGATTTGTGAAGGCAATTCATAAAGGTGTAAAAATATATGGCACGTGAACCCCTCCACATACGGTCCCTTTCCCTTTACTTATTCCACACATCAAACCTTTTATCATAGCCTAATTCCCTTTATTTACCCCCCATCCCCATCCCTTATTAATCATACTTTCCCTTATTTACCCAACACTATCATCGCCTAATTTACCTCACATATCCATCCCTTTTTTATGCCACACTTCCACCCCTTATTTACCCCACACACCCTTTCTCTTTCAGATCAATCACATTTCATTCTACTACATCAGTCTCTTCATCTCATACTTCCTTCCTTCTATCAAACCTCAATTCTTTGCCCCCGTTTGTTTAATCTGCTCCTTTCCCCATTAACTACATCTTCCCTTTCCTCTCTCCAAAATAAATACGCTTTCAATTCTCTTCACATACACATCAGTCCCTTTTCCATTCCAGTTTGCTGCCCCATCCCTCTCTCCCTCACAATCTCTTTCTTCTATCAAACCTTAACACTCAGCCACGTTCCCTCCATCTTCTCCCTTTTCCAATACCTCTAACCACATCTCTTTCCTCCTTCCAAATACATTTTCACTTCTCTCCCTGTTTCTAACCTCAATTCTCACCCACATTTCCGCCATCTCCTCTCTTTCCCCATCACCTCTAACCTTGTCTTCTCTTTCCTCCCTCCAAATACACTTCCAGGTCTCTCCAATCACCTTCTCCCATCCAGTTTCCGCCAGCCAGGTCCGACTTTCATTCCGGTGAGTCACAACAAATTGAATGGAACCAGTCTTGATGGGCAACAAGACTGCTGACTGACCCGAGGACAAACGCAACATCTAGTTCACTGCCAGGCTGGATTGGGGAACACCCTTGCCCATTTTATCATCATTAATTCTCTCATCCTCTTGTGATGCACTCGTAGCTGAATAAAACAGTCCATTTTATTTTCTTTACCCTTCTCATGATCCTACGACGCACTCTCAGGTGAATATAATCGTCTGCCGTTAGTTGCAGCAGAATACTAGAGTTGTTCCCAGCATGATGCTGTTAATGGTGACACTCTTAAAGTTCAGGCACTTGTAACTCACTCTTAGCTTATTATAATGGTACAACTTAGCTGAAATAAAACAATAGTCATGGGAGGGTAAATAAACTCTGTGGACGGCTGGTGGTGCCTTCGTACTCATATTTTTCAAAACGGTCTCTGTTCTAACCAAAGGTGCCTCTGTTAGTCTAATCAACCTTTTCCATGTAGAGTTTTATTTATTCTTGCTACCACTGGACGATTTCCTTCAGCTGGGGGGGTCAAGCCTCTCGTAGTCAATGGGTTAACAAATTTCCATATTACCCCCTTCGGCCCAAAAGGTAATCAGCAACTTGACTAACATCATCTGGTGGTAAAAATATACATAAGACTATCGTATTGAAGGCCTTAATTTGTCAACTTTAAACACCATAAAGACAATACGGGTTTAGTGTCAAAATTATTAAAAATACATATAATCTAATGCCACCCACCTCTTCCCCTCTCCACCCATCACCCCTCGGCAATCCATCACACTCTCTATTACCGCCCACTCCCCACCACCACCACCACCCCACCCTGTCATGGCCTGCAACCATATCCATACATTCTACCCTCGCCGGCTACATCACTCCCTCTGTTATCAATCATGCTCTCCCCGTTTTATATTCCCACCTTTTTCAATATGTCAGTTTTAAATAATATACGAATTTTATGTAACTACTTAACCTGCCTATCATCATCATCATCATCTTTTTTCCATATCTAAGGATGGGATGATGCAGGATAAATGGGCCGGATGATCAGTTAAAAATTATTCGCCCCTCAAATCCTAGTTCCATCTACATGCAAAATATGTTTACAATATTTGACACTAATCTATTTGTAGTAACGGTAACTCCTACTACGAGAATCAGGATTTGTCCAGCCGCATAATCACTTACTGAACCATAGAGTACTTTCCATCACCAAAATCTAAAGTTTCTGGGGCTGAAAATGTGTTTAATTTATGTGATCAATAGTTTCTGGCTTACATGAAGTTTTAAAGTGGTGTGTGTCATTTCTAAACGACTCAGTCTTTTGTACGGTACACACACACACACATACACACACACACACACTAATGGTTGCTAAATGATGAAAACTGATAGAGTATACCAGTGATGTACGTACGGCTGGATGCATTATTCACAGCTCTACACGTAGCCTACCGCAGAAATATTGCATATCCTGGCAGAAAGCTGTCACAAGGGAAAACAAATCCTCCATCCACATTTGCTTCAGGATGTTTCTATTTTTTTTTCCACTATGGCGGACCCACTCCACCATATCCCTCCATCGACCACTCCTGTCCACCCCACCACTATCATCTGCCTACCACTTACCGCTCTACGCCATCCTCGTCACCATCATAACAAGCCCCTCCAATACCTCCACTCCTCTCTCCGAATCCCTTCACTTTCCTCCAACAAGCCCCTATAATACCTCCACGATTCTCCACTCCTCTCTCCATATCCCTTCACTTTCCTCCAACACGTATCCTCACCATATTCCCCACCATTTACCACTACACAAAACCCCGCCACATAAAACCGTCCTCTCCATTACTTACCATTAAACACCATCCTTCCATCCACCAAATCAAGCCGCTCCACTGCTTACAATTCTCCATCATTCCCTCCACTCTCTTCCTCCACCACTTACCGCTACAAAAAGTCCTTCCACCTCCATTCGTCCGTGTGTCTGTCTGTCTGTCCGTATCCACCACAGCCACCAACATACCTGGGAAACAAGAGGAGTGGCGTTAATTACCTGATGTACGAGGCAATAGGTACCGGGCGACTGCGTACTACCCGGTAATCACGCTAATCCGGCCCGTTATGTGTGATCGGACCACATTTGTTACCTTAATTCCTGTACGGGAGCAGAGCCGGGGAGGGAGGAAGCAGGGGTGGGAACGAGGAAGGGTGAGACCGATGGTGATAGAGAGATGGAGGAGAGAGGGAATAAAAGAGGAAGAGGGAAGGGTATTGTGGATGGGAGAGACTGATGATGATGGAGGGATGAAGGAGAATGGAATACAAGAGGAAGAGGGAAGGATAGTATAGATGGGAGAGATTGATGATGAGGAAAGGATGAAGGAGAGATAGGATAAAAGAGGAAGAGAGAAGGATAATTTGGCAGGGAGTAGTAAAGAATGAGGAACAAGCACAAAAGATATAGGGGGAGGAGTAGGGCAGGGAGAGAGGAAAGGAGAGACTGATGATGTTAATGAATGGATGGAGAGATGGGATTACACAGGAAGAGGGGAGGATAGTACTATAGGGAGGAGTGACAAAGAATGAGGAACAAGAATAAAAGAAAATCTGGAAGGAGGAGGGATGGGACAGAGAAAAGGACTGAGGATCAAGGAAGGATGAGGGATGGAAGAGGAAAGGAGGTGGAGCAAAGAATGAGGATCAGGGATAACAGTGGCTAATGAAGGAAAGGGACACAAACATGCATTTTTTAAGGCCATGCCCATGCTGGCGTGTCTTGATTATCTGATGGCCACTCTCCACGCTCCATCTCTGGTCTGCCCCGTTACAATGAGGTCATTCCGCAGATGTGCTGAGGGAGAAAATTTATGATAAGTTGGAAGTAGAGACATGAACGCAAGAAGAGATAGGACTAAGAATGAGCTGACTACCGAAGAACGCTTTACAAACATGGGAGGTAATCGGATACTACAAAGAGAGAATAAAATACTCGTAGAAATGACTAATCAATCATCACCCGTACAATGGTGGGAGTCTGGAATGGAGTCTTCACGGATGGAAAGGGAGCGAGTATTGGTGAGGTGGTGGTGGTGGGAACGTGAAACGCTTGGCAGGCTAGACACTTTGCATTAGGAGAAGCAGTGTATAGTAGTAGTAGAAGCTGTGTGTAGAAGTGTTGGCAATGTGTACTTGTTCAGGCTGTGTGTTGCAGTAAAGGTTGTGTATGGCGGTGGAGGCTGTACAGTACAGGCTGTGTGTATCTGCATAAGCTGTGCAGTAAGAGAGGTAGTACGATG
>NC_136975.1:797500-807500 GCF_032717465.1 Coenobita brevimanus
GAGGAGGAAAGAGGGGCAAGGAGGAGGAGGGAAGAGGTGCAGGGAGGATGAGGGAGGAGACGAAGGAAGGAGGAGGAAGGAAGAGGGGCAGGGAGGAGGTGGGAAGGAAGGAGGAGGGTACTTCAAGGGAGTTCACACGTGGGTCTCTTCTCTCACTCCCTCTTTGGCAACTGAACGATCTGGGGTACGAAGGTTTGGCCCAATTTAGTATTTTAAGGCGGTGTTGCTGTCTTGCCTAGCGGACTAAAGCGCCTTACAAACAGCAGGTGTACGCCGCCTCACACCTACTCCAATTAGTCTCGCACTCTTCTTAAACCATTCAGGTCTTGGATGTATTTTTATGTTTCTTGCTCTCACTCTATGTCACGTTTTTCCATTCTAAAGACTTTTTGAACTGCAGGGGATTGATGTTGCTTTATTAAGTCCTTTACCACCAGACGCCACCCCTAAACTGGGAAAAAAAATAAAACTGTAGCGAAGATAAAACTAAAGTACATAAATGAAGTGACGGAGTGAATAAGTTCTTACTTAATCAGCTGGAACTGGAGCCGCTAATTAGTAAACACACGGTACAGGAAAAACTCAACTAAGAAGCCCAGTCCGCTAATGTCAGGTGCACCATAAAAGCTGGACAAGGACAAAGCATCACATACATCACACCTGCATCCTCACTTCCTACCTGTGAGGCTTACACAATTGCAGTCACACCTGGCCCGCTCAATCTCCATCCACCTTAATTAACAACCCCCATTAAATAAACTACCCCTATAAATTATACCCACCTCAATTACAAGTTGCTCTGAATTAACTCCCTTTATCTTAACCTCTAATTACCGACTCCTGGGTTTTCTCTCCCTTGAACAAATTCGTCTAATCAGTAGCAGAGGAAAAGTTACTTGGCATTTTTTCAGCCTCTGATTGCTGTGATTTGTCTCTGTTGAACAAAATCTTTGGTGTTAGCTTAAAAAAAAAATATACGCAGGGAAATCATCAGTGTTCGTCTCTCTCTCTCTCTCTCTCTCTCTCTCTCTCTCTCTCTCTCTCATGGTAGGGACAACTCTACTATCTTATTACAACTAACATCATTTTTTGTTTTCATTCCTCTGATTAAGCATCGAACTTTGAAAATATTAACAACTAGTCACAACCCTCTCTTAGTCGAACGAACTTTAGTAATCTATTCAGACTTTATTATTATTATTATTATTATTATTATTATTACTATAATCATTATTTGCCTGAGAGTGAGTAGTATGAGCCTGAAATGTTACGCAGATCTTATGGCCGTCCAGCACAGAGTCACGTGTCCTAATGATGCTCTCACGACTGGTCACGGCTTGAGTCATCCATAAAATATATACAAGACATCAATAATCATTCGTAAATAACATCCCTTCCCCCCCACACATATTTTGTCCCCCTTCGAGGTACAGGGACACCTTAACTTGGCCCAGCTTTTCGTCCTTCTGCAGCTTAATTCACAAAGTTGAGTGCAAGAAAAAGGAAAACACTACGGCTCTACATCCTTTCCGTAGTGCTTCTCTGTGACTAGCATCATGTTCTGGCGTTAATCTATTTTTACAACTTAGCAGTCATGATGGTGAGATGGGAATGTTTGGCCAAGTTAGAGTGAAAAGAGTATAGGCTACCACAGTCCTGTACATCTGAGGGTAGATGATCAGCCTACTTCCCTTCGTGGCATTACAGTACATGATCTAAAACCTTCAGTCACCTCTTGGGGGATCAAACCTATGGAACACTGCCACTCCGACTTGGGCGTTCCAATCACTAGCAAAAACAAAAACAGCTTTATAAATCCGTGTAGAAAATGTGACGTCTTGTTCTGGTCTCTTCTTGCTATTTCCAACCAATATTATTCACCTTAAGATGGACCTCTCATGGTGAAGGGGAAACTAGGGGGTAAAGCCACCCCTTCCAGTTCGACGTTCTCAAAATCTGAATCATTCTTCTCTGATGGCAGCAAAATTATAAGAAATCATAATAGTGAAATAACCTGTAAAATCACCAACCATCCTCAAATATTCGTGCAGTAGTCTTCACTTGTCTGTCTAATACTGTTCGTAAGACACTAGCTCCATTAATTTCACTCACGTCACCATTCGTAAGTCAGCTGTCACTACGCACTATTCACAAGGTAGGCTACAGTGCGTAAGTCATCTCTAGAGGATTACGCAATATCACCATCCACTTTCAACTTCTTGCCTCAGTCAGCTTATATCTTACGCATGACTTCCCTACCCAGCGTTTTTATACCAGAAGCAGGCCACAGTCATTTAGAGAATTATTTATTGTTTTCTTATTAATTATCGGCACTAATCATACTGGTACAATTATCTTCAGCACTATTAATACTAGTACAATTATCTTTACTGACAATTCTTTATTATAATCTTTACTGACACAATCTTTTATTACAGTCAACATTTTCTGCTCTTGTTAACACCACTATAAATAAAAACAATGATAAGCATCTCTCTTCCTAATAACCCTTTCAGTCCTATTATGTATCCTCTATTTTAATACTTGTTGCCTTCAGACGATTTTACTCCGTTCAGAACAGAGAGAGAGAGAGAGAGAGAGAGAGAGAGAGAGAGACGTGGGGTGGGTGGGTAGGAATTCAAGAAGTAAATGATATCAAAGCATATAACACAACACTTGTATCGGTGTGAAGGCCAGATCAAGCCCACAGAAAATCCAGACCCGCAGTTACCACGTTCATTCCCTCCATCCATCACGTATTGGTACTCTGGCCGGGTCATCCAGGGGTTCAAGCGAAGGCTGAACCCCTTAAAAAAGATGATGAATTTGTGTGTTTTAATTCAGGCCAACTCCAGAGGGATAATACTCTTTAGGAGACATCACACTATAATCCTTGAAAATACTAGGAAACAGCTCGTGCCTAGGGAAGCTGAGCAGGCAGGCAGGCAGACAGGAGGACGGGCGGCAGGTGGCAGAGGGTGAGTGACCAGCAGTATCACGTCCACTCTCACCCTCAACTTCCCTGTACTGCCTGCCCTCCCACTTGCCACCTGCCCATGCTCAACACTGTTTTTTCACTTTCCTTTTTATACTTCTCTTAATGCTAACCACCCATTACCACCTCGTACATTTACTTTAACTGTCCAATTTCACCAATTATGATTCATTATTGTTACAAACCCCCTACTCATACATCTATTCATACATGCTCCCCCCCCTCTCTCTCTCTCTCAATAGTTTTCTAGTACTATTATCTGCCTATGTCCTCTCCTTCACTCCCTAGTTAATATTTCCTGTCTTTGTTAGTCACATCTCATTACTATTCATCAAGGATGCAACAATCTTCCTAATTCCGTCGAAGGAAAATTTACAACTGGCGAAATACAACGAAAACTCCATCTCTAACAGTGCGTATTTCAGATCTGTTCGATTTTTCCGCTATGTATTCGTCAAACTTTGGGTAGATCCTTGCAAATCTGTGTTTACGTATCGTCCTTTCACAAAACGCAATTTCAACTTCGATCAGCACTGTCTAAATCATATCAAACTGTTTACAATTGTTTAAAGAAAATTATCAATGACTACCATAAAAAATAAAACTCAAACACACACACACACACACACACACACACACACACACACACACACACACACACACACACACACACACACACGGCTAAAACACTGACCACACTGACACTACAAACACAACAAGAGGACAGGTGAGGACAGTAAGGACCACACGACAAACAACGTATAAAGTCTCAAGTCATCCGTACCTGCTGACCTCGCTGGGCCCACCTCCCCTCTGCTCAGATAAAGCATGAGCCCAAACCCATGTGAAGAGTTACTACACACACACACACACACACACACACACACACACACACACACACACAAAATCATCAATATTATTATTTTATATATCACTGAGCATATCTTTCAAGTAATACTACAGCCAAGCAAAAAACATTTCGCTATACTCACACGTAATACACACAGCCTATGTATCCTAAGTAATGTCAAGGCCGGCTTGTACACTCAATATTCATGGGCAGGTAACTCTTTTATACAGGTTTAAATACTAATCTAGCAATTCAGAAAGGCAACTTACAGTACGGACAGGGGTCATTACTCTGCACTGGCCAAGTGAACGATTATCTCAATTGTTTATTATATATATATATATATATATATATATATATATATATATATACTGGCGGTGGTGTGCGCGTGCTTTGGTAAGAAATGCATACGAAAATGTGCGGTTGTTCGTAGAGCCTTTGAAGATCAATGACAGAGCTCAGCACAGCGCATGCATGTAATAACACATGCATGGGACGTATACTGGTAAATCCACTTCCAACACCGCTCTCGGCCCCAAGAACGCCAGACAGGTTACAGGTACCTATGCACGAAAAAAAAAAAAAAAAAAAATCGACTTCTCTGATAACAAGTTTAGCCTTCAGTAAAATTACGAATTCCGACGCGTTCTACCACAGAACAGAATTAATGTCTCCTTCATGGCCTCCTCTCATCCCATCGTTAACCATTTTAACCACATCTCTCTCTCTCACCGTCCCCTCTCTTCACTCGCACTCAGCCAATCCTGATCTCTTATGCCATACCAAGAGGCTCTTTGATCCTGTCCTCATTCCTCTCCTCCGTTTCTTAGCCACCCTTCTTCTCCAATCTAGGCAAATCTGGGTTCTCTTATCCAATCTGCTTCTTGTTCCTAATATCACCCTTCAGCGCCTTCTCCGTTTGATAGCAGCCTCTCTGATACTTTTCTTCGTAAAAGCAATTCCTCAATTACAGCTACGAGGGCATGACGTACGTGTAGATGATGTTAAGAGGAGGAAGTGTCGAGAATATTAAACATGGTTGTGTGTTCGGCATGCAATGAGGTGTGTGGTGTGTAGAGAGGAGGTGAGAGAGTTTGGGAAATGAAAAGTAGATGCGAAAGGAGTGTTTAGGGAGTAGAGGGAATGAACAGTCACAGGAAGAGAAGAACGAGTAGTACCAGTGTATATGTCTTTAATAGGGAGAAAGTCAAACGCCAGTTCGTGAGTGTGGTAGGCGGCAAGTGGTATTACAATAAAAAGCTGTTTTGCAAGAAAGATTTAAGAAAGTGGAAGCAGAAGCAACAGGAAAACGAAAGGAATGGATGTGAATGTAGGAGAGTAATACTTTGACATAGTGACAGACTGAGAGAGCAAAAGAGTGGGGTGTTTGGAAGGAAAAAGCCGTAGAACAAGATGGAGAGAGAGTGGGAGATTATATTATGGGGATATTATGAGGATGGGGGACGTAGTGTAGGAATAGGGCTAGTTACAAGGAAGAACAGAAATGCCTGGAGGTAATTATGAGGTCACCATACTTCACAGGACACGGTATCGGACGACAGACTGATAGATACCGATATATTTTTCTGTTTTAACGTTTAAGTCCTCTCTCTGAAGAAATACAAACTACAGTGAAATATTTAATTCTCTCTCTCTCTCTCTCTCTCTCTCTCTCTCTCTCTCTCTCTCTCTCTCTCTCTCTCTCCATGAAATAATATCCAAGAAAGCAAGAGAGCTGAATCTCACCTTTAACTGAGTATTTTAGGGAATTATATGCCAGTCAGCTACAATAACAAGAAACCTCAACCTAATCTCATTCGATGCTGAGACTTTTCACATCTGCTGAAAGAACAGATTATTATTTTCCAATATATACGGTTCTATCTACGTTTATATCTGTATCTATTTGTATGTAAGTATATATACTTCACAACGATCTTGTCTATGTTTTTAACCATCATTATATCCAAAGTTCAGCCTTTCCACAAAATGTATAAACGCGTCTGAAAAATCGACATTGATTCACTGTCACAGGACACAAAACACTAGGCTTCTGTAGCGAGTTATTCAGCATATTACAGCTCAGTGTTCTCCTGTATGTAATCTATATCTTCTTAACACCGTATTTCCTTAACCAGCGAGAAGACGGCACAAAGAAACCAGTAAACACCCAGAGCACAATAGGAGCAAAATCCGAACGTCGCTTGGTGGGGAAGGGAAGGGCGACGTAAGAAAAAAAAAAAAAAAAAAAAAAAAAAAAAAAAAAAATGGGGGGGGGGGGGGGGGGGAGAAAAAAAAAATCGCAAATATGTGGAAGACAAAGGGCGTGGGGGGGACAACTGCAGGTGACGGTGGGGTGGACAGAATGTAAACAAGACAGGTTGGCCCTTCCCGTTCTGCTACCCCGTCTGGCCACGCATCTTCACTTCAGTACGGTGACATTTTTTTTAACGTTTAATCTTGCTGCAGCCAGACGATTATAATTTAGCTTAGGATAGGCCTTTAATCATGGAGTTAAGATTATATTTAGATCAGTGGAGCCCCAAACAACGGAGGGGTTAATGAAGGCTGTATGCTAACCCCTATACAGCACCATGACTCTCTCCTTAGGTGAATATAATCGCCTGGAGGTCGGGAGAAAAAAAAAGAAAAAAGCTCTCCTCGTTTTACTACCCAATCTCCCTGAGGATTCTTTTTTTTTTTTTTATTACTGCTACTCCCTAATGATTTTTTTTTTTTTACTCTGAAGAGGACTAATAATGGAATAATAAAGGCTACAGCTAATCCCGACAGTCTGATTGCTCTCTCCTAATCTGAATGTGACGCGCTGTGTGTGTGTGTGTGTGTGTGTGTGTGTGTGTGTGTGTGTGTGTGTGTGTGTGTGTGTGTGTGTGTGTGTGTGTGTGTGTGTGAGAGATAGATAGAGAGAGAGAGAGAGAGACGTCAATGTACTGAAAGAGTTAATGTTGCTCTCCCCTTCCATTTCCACCCTCCTTTCAGACGTCATTCTTCCACCCCTTCATATTCAAATGGCGTCCCCTTCACTATCAGATACATTAAGTTCCCATTTCCCTTCCCTTTCTTATCTGCCATGTGCTAACTCACGATTAGTCACATTACTTAATACGATTTCCTTTCATACCTCCAGTTTTTTGTATCGTATTTGCGAGTATTCTCAGTTTTTTACATTAATTTTAATTCTCTGCCCTTCTTCCTCCTCATATTTTACATTACCACTTAATGAGTCTGTCGTGTTTCCCTTCCCTCTTACATATCACCATCGTCATCTACACTATCTTCTGTGCCATCACTCTTTTCATTATCTCCATACAGTACTTTCCTTTAGGTTGTTGTTTTTCCACCTCTCTCATTCTCCTCTTCATTCCTCTTGCTATTTCACTTTCCCATCCTCCTGCCAACTTCATTTTTTCATGCCACCTGTTTCCCCATCTCATTTCTTGCTACCCACCATTCTCACTTACCTTTCGCCTTCCATTCCACTTCCTCCACCTCCTTCCTTCCTCCTCATCTCTTTCCAAGTCGTCTGTCTCCACCTGTACCTTCCTACACACATCACCCGCCATTTTACCTTCTTCTCCTCCCTCAGTCTTCCTCATATATTTTCTTTTCACATCACGTGTTTCCTAATGCTCTCTTGCCACCTACTATCCGTCCATTTCTTCTTCTTCCACTCTTCTACTCAACTTTACTCTTCTTCCTTTACCTCCTCCTGTTTCTTCCACGTCATGTCTCCCCTCGTCCTCTCATGCAACCTAACCTCTTCTCCGTCTCACTTTCCCCTTTCCACTCCATCTTCCTCATATCCACTCTTTCCACGTCATCTTGGTTCTCATTTGACCTCTTGCCGCCCCTTCCTCTTCCCTGTTTCTTCCCCTTCCATTGCACAGTCCCCTTCCTCCCTCCACCCTCCACAGTTTCTTTCACGTCATCTACCTTCACTTGTACTCTCATGCTACCCGCCCTCCACACCATTTCTTCTCTCTCCCTTTCACTTTTCTCTCATTCCCTCCTCCCTCCCTCCTGCCCCTCTCCTCCGTCCCTCTCTCCTTCACTCTCCCATCCTCCCGCCCTCCCTCCCACCCAGACGACACGGCCATCTGGTTGGAGGTGAGTGACCACGGGTTCACACTCTTCCGGTACCCACCTTCGCCTCCACACACCTGCCACATCTCACCTGCCACACTTCACCTGCCACACCACTTTTGCTACGTCACGAAATTACTGCAGTACCTTCAACACCTGTCACACTACACCTCATTAAGATACACAAACATCAAATACTATTATTCGCTACATCCAGACGAAAATCATACAAGAATATTTAGCAGAACCAGCCATGCATGGCTTTTAGCGTCAAACATACAAAAATTGATATGTAAAACACACCAGTCACTACAATGCAAACATTTTTCACTCTAGCGAACCATGTAGCATACTACGGCACATCTAATAATTATGGACTATGTGTTCATCAACTCGCTTACCTTCGGTGGTCCTACGTGATTATTTCAACTATTTACAAATCACATTTTACGTTATAAAAAGTAAATAAGTAACAAATAAACAAGAGGTGAATGAGTTCCACCTGCTTGCCGAGAAGACCTTATGGCATTCAGCAAAGTGACAGTAAAGGTCAGACTACTACCAAATGACACGCAACACAGTGCAGTGGCACACACCACCACAGAAAATGTAAGCATCAGCCTACATCATTATTAAATATATACTGCACTGTGCCACGGAACGCAATCACATTCGCATACTACTTAATAAATTGCCCGAGCATACTCTCCCTTGTATAATTCTTTCATAATAATCTCGGCTTAACTTGTTCAATGACCTTACTTAAACCAAGATGTAACTTAGTCTACCTACTATACATATACGGGACACATCTGCAGATCTCCCTTTTATCTGAAAGCAGTAAAATCCTTTTCCAGAAGGGGTGGGGACAACGGGAATGGCGTGAAGGAAAATTCTGAACCTTTAAGAAAACTCAATGGCGGTCCTTTATTCCACAAAAGCTAGTCATCCTTCACTTACTAGAATCAAAACTCTCTTTCACCATCGTGATAACAATGTACAAAATTTCCTGGCGAAGATGCCCCGCTCCCCTATGCTGCTGTTTAATGTCAGTATTAACCTCCTGCAACACATTCACTGCTTGGCAATCAAGTTGGGGGTATGGCTCAGTTTTGTTACGTCAAAACAAAATGGACTACAATATAAACTATTCAAATCAAAGGTAAACGCTGAATATTCCAACCACAATGCGGGTTGGCGGGAAGGCACTTGGCAAAAAAAAATGGACTGAGAGAAGATAACACTGAGATGGTAACAAACGAGAGGAGACGAGAGGAGAGGAGAGAAAAGTGGCACCTGTGGCCAGTGTGACAGCTTGTGGAGTGGTGTCAAGTTCACGCCCTTGCCATTGTTGTGGCTCGGTGTGTGTGTGTGTGTGTGTGTGTGTGTGTGTGTGTGTGTGTGTGTGTGTGTGTGTGTGTGTGTGTGTGTGTGTGTGTGTGTGTGTGTGTGTGTGTGTGTGTGTGTGTGTGTGTGTGTGTGTGTGTGTGTGTGTGTGTGTGTGTGTGTGTGTGTGTGTGTGTGTGTGTGTGTGTGTGTGTGTGTGTGTGTGTGTGTGTGTGTGTGTGTGTGTGTGTGTGTGTGTGTGTGTGTGTGTGTGTGTGTGTGTGTGTGTGTGTGTGTGTGTGTGTGTGTGTGTGTGTGTGTGTGTGTGTGTGTGTGTGTGTGTGTGTGTGTGTGTGTGTGTGTGTGTGTGTGTGTGTGTGTGTGTGTGTGTGTGTGTGTGTGTGTGTGTGTGTGTGTGTGTGTGTGTGTGTGTGTGTGTGTGTGTGTGTGTGTGTGTGTGTGTGTGTGTGTGTGTGTGTGTGTGTGTGTGTGTGTGTGTGTGTGTGTGTGTGTGTGTGTGTGTGTGTGTGTGTGTGTGTGTGTGTGTGTGTGTGTGTGTGTGTGTGTGTGTGTGTGTGTGTGTGTGTGTGTGTGTGTGTGTGTGTGTGTGTGTGTGTGTGTGTGTGTGTGTGTGTGTGTGTGTGTGTGTGTGTGTGTGTGTGTGTGTGTGTGTGTGTGTGTGTGTGTGTGTGTGTGTGTGTGTGTGTGTGTGTGTGTGTGTGTGT
>NC_136975.1:810000-832500 GCF_032717465.1 Coenobita brevimanus
TGTCTGGACCAATTGCCTAGCCCCGGGCTCTTACGCTCCTCATGGGGCAATGTAGGATTGGATAATGGAGATATATATATATATATATATATATATATATATATATATATATATATATATATATGTATATATATATATATATATATATATATATATATATATATATATATATATATATATATATATATATATATATATATATATGGTATGATAGGTACATGCACGGTGCTGTATATGTCCTTTCACCTGGCAAAGGTAAACGTATATGTGTATGGCGTATAACTATTTTTTTTTTTTTTTTTTACAAATCAGTACTTACTTACAGATCCCTCCCTCCCACATCTCAGTGGCAGGAAAGATGGATGATCCGATGGTGAAGCCAATCGTCAGCCAATATATCCCCCATCCGCATCCCACACATAAATCCTCGGTACGAAACTCACACAACCCGATACAACACAAACTGAACCCACTCTACAACCAACCTCAAAAGAACACACCTCCTCAGGCCACAACACACCTCACCTCACCTCACAACACACAACACTTCACGCCAAAACACAATACACCTCACACCACAACACACACCTCACACCACAACACACAATCATTTAACACATCACATCACAACACACAACAGTTTTCACCGCCACACACACACAATACAAAGCTTCACGTCACGCCTCGGTCAAACCCGAAACAAATTCCCACAAATGGCCTCTTATATAATAATAAATCAAGACTCAAGGAAGTCATGTGGGCGCCTACGTGGACCGGATCTTGTGCGTAGCCGTGTAAGGTCAGTTTGTTACCACCAGGTATGTGCTTTATATTTGTTTAGTATTATGTGTAACTTTCCTACACTGTACATCTTCTCGTCTATACCTTACTTGGGCCGTACCCTATCTCGTATATAACTTCCGTTCTGTGTATGCCACCTCGCGTGCAATATTCACAGCGTATTTGTGTTCTTGTGTGTACTTTTTTAGTTTATTGTGTGCCTGTGTTTACCTGTGATTTCCTTACATCATGTGTTTCTGTGTACACCTATTCCTGTATCCGTCTGTACCCATCCACAACACATCATCTCATATGCGTTTCCTTTGCCCCTGGAGGCTCCTAGTTGTGCGTATGAACTGTGTGCACTCCAGCTATGTGCACCTGTGTACGCGTGGAATGAGGGTCTGGTGAGGAGGCTAAGACGATTTATTCCTTAACAAAGCCGAGTCATACATCAGGGAGCCTGGCCATCATCACGGCTGGGGAGGGGGCGGGATGCGGAAGGGGAAGGTGGGCGGGGAGTGGGTGGGGAACAAGAAGGCAGGGAGAGAGCGAATAGGGGGGGGGGGGAGAAGAAGGCAGGGGGAGAGGAAGGCAGAGAGAGAGGGAAGGTGGGGGGAGGAGAAGGCAGGGAGAGAGGGAAGGAAGGGGGGTGAAGAAGACAGGGAGGTAAGGAGAATGAGGGCAATGGGTCAGGGAAGGGGAAGGTGACTAGTGAGAGGGGTGGAAAAGGCACGGATATAGGGTGATAGCAGGAAAAAGGAACAGACGTAGGGGAGAAGAAGGCGAGAGGCACAAGGGAAGGGGCAGGGAGGCAGGGACGAAGGAAGGGGCAGGGAGGCAGGGACGAAGGAAGGAGGAAGGGAGGCAGAAAGAGGAGGGAAAGAGGAAAAGATGAAGAACCATGAGGAAAGAGACAGGGCGGCAACTAAGATGGGGAAGAGACAGAGGGGAAGGTGAAGATGAAGTGAGGTGGGGGAGAAGGGAAAGATGTAAAGAGGTGATGGAGGAGACAAGGAGACAAAAGAGAGGGAGAAGGGAAGAGAAACAGGGTAATAGGGCACAGGGGGAGACAAGGAGGTACAGGGGAAGGAGGTAGGAAGACAGGGAGGTGACAGGAGTGGGAGAGGGAAAGAATGAAGGTACTGCGGGGAGAAATTTATTGGTGTGAGAGGAAGGGCGATATGAAGGAAACAGGGTAAGTACTACAATGGAGAAGAGAGATGGGGGGTGCACTAAGGAAGATGAGCAAAAAAGGGAATTAATTAAAATGAATTTGTGTGTGTGTGTGTGTGTGTGTGTGTGTGTGTGTGTGTGTGTGTGTGTGTGTGTGTGTGTGTGTGTGTGTGTGTGTGTGTGTGTGTGTGTGTGTGTGTGTGAGAGAGAGAGTTAAATAGAGTTACATAGATACACAGACCACACAGACCTTACGGTCCCTACGAGGTGGTCCGGCCTTAATCCTAATATAGTGCATAGGAGAAGGAGAAAAGGATAGCAGAGAGAGAGAGAGAGAGAGAGAGAGAGAGAGAGAGAGAGAGAGAGAGAGAGAGAGAGCACAGTGAAAGGAAACCGAATGAGTGAGTGATGAGGGGGTGGGTGACACAGGAAGACACGACCGCTGCCACCAAAATATATGATGCGAACGTCCCCTCAGGAGCCAACACGACGCTCGACAAATTTCTACATGTGTCTGACAAGCCTGGCCGAGGAAGAAACGTGACACCGAGAGTTCCTCCTACCAAATGTTAACCTGCCAACTTGATCTAAAGCTAAATTGCCTACTTGTGTCGATCCCTTATATACCGTGGCGTTGTTTAAATATCTATTATTATTATTAGATGTCTATATCCACTTCGTGTCACCGATGTGCGAAGTTTTTTCTTTCTACGTGAAATAAAGATTTTAATCATCATCATCAATCCTCTCAACTGCAGACATGCATGATTAAGATAAGCTGAGTGCGACTAACCTAGGCCTAAGAGTGCTCGTTTATGTATACAAGCTTGTGTATACAGGTATGTATATAAAAATGAGAAATACACGGGTAGACAAATATAGTGCACTCGTTAGACTGAAGGATGAGCAAAGATACACAGGGGAAGCACGAGGCGAATACGGTGAAATCAGGTACGGATGTTAAATATTCCCTTAAGTCTCCTTCACACTTAGATTTTCTCCATCTTCTTCCTCTCTGACGCATCACATCAAAGAGAATCACATCAAGGGTTTCTCGGCTTTGGAATATTAGCCATCAAAGGAAGTGATAAGGACAAAAGGTGAAATACTGCTTTCGTCCCCCACTGTACAGGCTGGTGGCAAAGGTTATTGGAGGGGAGGGGGGGTAGCGGGGGTTGGGAAGGACGAGAATGAGATAAATCGATGAGTGACTTACAGCTAACGCCCCAACCTGATGGCTTTCTCATCTGCTCCTTTTCCTCTTCTATTTATACGATACATTCTCCATTTTCTCCTGTCTCCCTCTTCTGTATCTCCACCACTAGTCTCCCTAACTGACCTCACTCCTCCGGTTATCTACCACTACACGGACTTACCTCTACTATCTACAGCATAACTGCCTGTCACCCACACTACCTCCCCTCACTGTCTTCCTCATCTACACCACCTATAGGGTCTTCCTAATTGGTTCGACTAACGTTTCTTCCCTCTGATTTTCTCCAACTGTTAGATACATTCATCAGTTTCTCTGACCCTTCACCACTGAAGAGGATGATGTCCCCTCTGGGAGTATTTTGAAAATTAATTCGCAAAATCTATTAAAATTGGGCCTATAACCTTCGGGACTAAAAGCTGGTAGGCTAAGGACGGGACAATAAGTACATTACCAGCAAAATCCCTGACACTTCATATGTAAAAGGTTAAAACTCTCTAATTCCCTCTCTCTCCCTGCCATTTCCCCTCACCCACTGCCTGTACCTGGTGGGCTAAATGTGTGCCACCCTCACCGCTTCCCTTTCTTACCTGAGCAAAGCGTCACCTACTGAACCCTGGCCTACTGTCCCCACACTGGCTCCCCACACTGACCCTCCCCACCGCCCTCTTATTCCTCCATCACCCTCACACCCCCTCCATCATCCGAACCGCCTTCACACCCCTCCATCATTCACCTCCACCACAACCAGGCCACCCCTGGCACTTCCTGTGTTGCGCGGAAAACGTGTATGTAACCCTCGTCAACATGGCTGTTGCAACCTGGAGCGAAAAAATATGGACACGGAATGTCAATTAAACATATAAACACAAACGCTCTTTGCATATCAAAAAGTAAGTCAGTAAAAAGGAGTGTTGTCGTATTTGACCAAACGGATGTGTGTATTTTTCAACTGAGAATTACACACGCATTGTAATAACGCTGGGCCGTCAGGGATGGCAATAACAGTACGGGTGAGCGGCATCAAAGCTTACCGTACTCGAGCAAACATTCAGCTACACTGCAATAACTTTAACAAACACTGCTCTAGGAGTACTTCGGTACAAAGCTGTTACGGACTGAATATACCGCCGATTGTACACAATGAAGATAATCTATAATCTTGCACAGTAATACGACCGATGATTTTTTAACAACAGCACGCGCTGCAGACAGGATAAAACAATAATGGTCAATAGTTCTTATACGAAGTCTGCATCAGTAAGCTTCAAGGACACATGCAAAAATATAATGTTACGGCTTTCTATCGTTCAGTCTTCTTGGGAAGGGAGAAGCCTGCAGCCTCTAAGGTTTTGGTTCTTTCTTTTTGGTATAAAAAAACAAAACGCTGTTTTACAACAAATGAAATCGCATTAAAACGAATATTTTTCACAATGGAAGAGTTCGTAAACAGTAACACGTATTTACAATAGATGCTCTTACAGACGGCAGGCGATTTGTCCAAATGGGGTTTACAGACGAAAGGCAACATTTTAGGGAGCAGAGTGGTGATTTGGCGGGCTTGCAGAAGCAGGTCAGTGAGTCAACAGCGGCCGTCCTGACCACACCACTAATAACACCAATATGAGGCGGGGGCTGGGGCGGAGCAGGAGAGGTGGGGGGGAAGGGAACGCAGGAAAACTGAAGGGAAGGAGGGGAAGCGGGAGAAGTAGGGAAGGTGGGGGACGCAGGATGGTTGCAGGAGGTAAAAAAATAAATAAATAAATAAAAAGGGAAGCAGGGAAGGTGGGGGAGGCAGGATGGTTGGTGGGGGCAAGAAAATAAAAAAGGAAGCAGGGAAGGTGAGTGAAGGCACGGGTCGTGGTAGGCGATGGGGTAGGTGGTGGAAGGCAGTGGAAGTTGGGGAGGGGAGGTAGAGTTGTTGAGGCAGACTGGGGACTGTGGTGGGGTAACGGGGGGGGGGGGGGAGGCAGAAAATGAAGAAGATGGGGGAAGCAAATAGTAAAGCTGTAAAACACAGGAGAAACGAGGGTTAAAAAAAAAAATGGGGGGATGCAGAAAAAGAGGGTTCCGTGATAAAGAAAAAAAAAAGTAAACGCAATAGAAAGTAACAGAGAGAGGGCTGAGTTGGAATGTAGTGATGACAGAAATGTAAAGAAAAGGGGGAGAAGGAAAGCACAAAATGAAGGTGGATATGAGTGGAGACGGCTAGAGGACAGGAATGAAAGGAGTAAAGTAGGAAAATATGGAGCAAACGTTGTGAAGGTGATGAAAGGATGGACGGAGGGACGGAAGGAAGGAAAACTGCAAGGATGGGGGAGGGAGCAAGGTGTGTGGAGGGCCAGTGTGGACTGAAATTGCACAGTCCGTTACCCGTCACTTCGAGAGGTAACACCCACACTTCACACTTCCTCCCCCATTCTCCCTCCCCATCGCACTCCTTTCCCTCCCATACTCCCTCTTCTGTCCCTCTCAGACACCCTCCATTCCTTCTCTCACCTTTCTCGTCCTCCTGATTCATACACCCTTTCTATTCTTCCCATACGCGGTTCCCTTTAAGTCTCCTTCATCATCTTTTTCAACCTCGCGTTCTTCATTTAATCTCACTACATTCCTACCACTGCCACACCCTTCCTCCCCCGTTAACTTCACTTCGTTTCCCTCTACACTTCCCTTCCTTATTCCTCTCCCTCCTTTCCCCTTCTTTCCTTGTCCTTCATGCTTCCTCTACCCCTCTTCCGCCGTAACACTTTCCTTCCCTACCATCCTCCCTTATTCCCCCTCTACACTTCCCCCTCACGCTCACACGCACGTCTTCCGCCTCGTCCATCATCTACCTTTACTGTCGCAAAAAACTAGGCCAGTCATGGGGGAAAAAAAATTGTCTGTCGGTGCACTGGATTGCCCTTTCCAATTGCTTCTCTATTTTCCTACCCCCTCCTTTTTCTTTCTCTCTCTCTCTCTCTCTCTCTCTCTCTCTCGCTGCCGGGTACAAATTTCCTTCAACTCTGGAGAAGCCCTCGTACTGAAGGGGATGGTGAAGTTTATACCCCCCCCCCCAGTTAAAAAGTCTCTCAAATGCGAAATAAATCGTCCGCAGATAACAACAACAATAATACTAGTAGTAGTAGTAGAAGTAGCAGCAGTAGTAGTAGTAGTGTAGTAGTAGTAATAATTATAATAATAATAATAATAATAATAACAATAATAATAAAAATAATAATAATAATAATATCATTATTATTGTTATTATTATTATTATTATTGTTATTATTATTATTATTATTATCATCATTACTATTATTATTATAATTATTTTCATTATTACCACCACCACCATCACCACTACAACTACTACTACTACTAGTACTAGTACTATTATTATTATTAATATTATTAAAAGCCTAATCCTTCAACTCAGGCAATACATCTCGTTAGATCTACCAACAACTAGAACATAACCTGTCCTTCTTTTTCCATGCTGGTCTACTTGTTTCCCCAACCCGCGTTTCTTTTCGTACCTTTCTTTTTCATTTGTTTTATCCTAACCTTTCACTCCATTACTACATTTAATATTTTATCTCCTGCCTCCTCCTCGCCTCTCTTTCCTACCTTGCTTCTCTTACTTCACCTTTCAATTTTAATGTTCCTTTACTTTAAGCCCAAAATCACTCTTTTTATTTCATGTGTTTGTTTTCTTTGCCCCCCTTCGTCTCTCTCTCTCTCTCTCTCTCTCTCTCTCTCTCTCTCTCTCTCTCTCTCTCTCTCCATCTCCTACTTCCTTCCTACCACTTTTTTTCTTACGTATATCCTTCTCATGTTTATCGTATCTTTCCTCTCTCCAGTTTCCTACCCATCTCGTCTCCCCCTCTGTTTCTTTGCTTGCAATTTCACCATCTCCCCTCCTTCCCCTTTCCATATTGTATTTTTCACACCTTCAATATATCCCTTCCTCTTCAATACTCTACAAATCTCCCCCATATCACCTCCCTCTCCTACATTCTCCCATCTCCCCTACATCCCCTCCCCATCTTCCCTTTATAACCACCTCAAATTTTCCCTAGTTTCATTATATCACAATCCCTCCCATATTTCCCCATCACCCTATTATCTTCAACTTTCCTATATTTTCCCTATCTTCCCTGTACTCCCTTCCCCTCCTATATTCTCGTCATCTCCCCTATACCCGTTTCTCCATATTATTCTCTCCATCTACCGCACATCTTCCATTCTTACAGCTTCCTCATTTTCCCTACTTACTCCTACTGCTTTAATTTCCCCACTGACTCCTACCCCCCACCTCTAATGTCCTTATTTCCTCCCACCTCTTCTAAATTTTCCCCATTTCCTCTCTTTCCCCAATTCTATCCCTTCCTCTCCCTTAACCCCAGCTCAGCACTTTCCGTCAAACATCCATATTTTCCTCATTTCTCTATTTCCCCTTTCCTATCCATCCCTTTCCCTTTTCCTATCCATCCCTTTCCCTCGGTTCTCGTCACTCAGTCAACATACGCACAGATCGGAAGGCCAGCTCACCAGGGGCGTGGGAAAATAAGACAGACATGTGACAGTGGTGGTGAGTAGTGATGCAATTTTATGGTAGTGATGTAATTTTACGGTAGTTATGACGTGGCAGGATATAATGACGGCGGCTGACCCCTCCAGTAAGATAACCTAACTTTATTATAATCTTGCGACCGTCAGGGTACTTCATTCAATTCACGAGAAGCCTTTCATGAACCCCACTTCAGTATGATGTCTTTTGTATATAAATATTTTTTTTTCATATCAGCTGACGAATTCTGCTCAGCTTTAGAAAGACCCCTCGTGCTAAGGGGTTAATCCTAGAGGTAGCGGTGCAAGTGGTAAGCAGCTGTGGTAGTGTTGCTGGTAGTGTGGTACATGTACTCGGGAATGGTAGTGGCAGTGAAACATGAGGCAGAATTATTTTAGCTGTACGGTAGTGGTATTAGTAGCAGCAGCAGAAATGGCGAGTAATATTACTGGTGGTTGGAGTGGAACAGGAACAGAACTGTCGTTAATGTAGTAATAGCAGCAGCAGCAGAAGTGACGAGCAGTGCTGAAGTATAGTAATATTCCTTATGATGACTGTAAAGGTTGTTATAGTAGTGGTTAAGGTACTAGAACAGATATATAGAAGCGACAGGTGGTGCTGATGAAGTATGGCAATGTTCTCTATGAAAAGTGTAGAGAGTGTTATTACATTGCTTACAGAACTAACATGATACATCAGTAATTGACGGCATGAAGGGAAGTGGTGGTGGTGGTCGTGATCGTGGCAGCAGTGAATGTCGTGGTACAAGTGGTGAAAGTATATGAGTTGGATTCCGTGCACGCAGCCAGAAAGGTAGTGGTTGAAGCTTGGATACAGATTGATCTATACTATTTTTACTTTAACCTGGCCCAAATTTTCCTCTTATTTGCAGCATTTTAAAGTTGAGTGGCAGGATAAGGCAACGCCATGGCCCTACATCCTTTCCAAAGCACTTTGTGACTTGCACCATATTCTAGTGCTAATCCGTTGCTACAACTCAGCACTCAAGATGGAGAGATGGGAGTTTTAGGCCAAGATAATGTAATAAGGGTATAACAGTGACTTTGTAAGCATTAGCGGTAGCTGGAACAGACAACCAAATACCCTGGCCATAAGTGGGTTAATGCTCTAATTCTCAACACTCAGGGTCCTATACCCATTCTCAGCTGAATAAAATCGTCTGGCATCACCTGTAATAAAATGAGAGATAAAACACAATCATAAGAAGGTCAACAAACACAGAAGCTCAAGTGAGTTAAGGCCACAACACAAAGGCTATTACAGTGGTCTGAGCAGGTTCAATATTCGATCCCACTTTTCCATCCTTTCTTCCATGACAGGGCCAGGTGAGAGTCCGCAGTGGCCACGGGCTGTAGTCATAAAAGATCTTAGTCTATTTCGACAATAAATTCCCCACAGCATTTTATTATGAACTCGAACAAAGTAAATTCCTAGTTACTGTATTTTCACTTCAATATTGCCTTTGGTTTGGTAGAAAAGTATGTGGTATCTGTATAATTCAAAATAAAATTATAAATATTCGACCTTAAACACGGCCAGATCAAAGAAGTTGGTGGATACGGTGCCGGGTCCGTGCCGGGAAATGTCGTCAGGTAGGTTTGTTTCCGGTGCTCCGTCAACACGTCCACGTGAGGTACAGACACCCGGCGCCACCACAACACTCCACCTGGGCTCCGACCTTCTTGTCATCATCGTAAAACCACTGATACCATCCATCATCATTTACTCCTGAGCTACAAACACTTAAGCAACTCATAACCTGGATTTTACTAAAGACAAATACTATCAATAACAATAAACACCAAAAAAAAAAACAAAAAAAAAAAACAAAGTGCAACTGAAACAATAACCTCATCACTAATACCTGCTTCTATTTTTTATATGACCACGAAACATCATTAGTTTTTTTTTTTTTTTTTTTAACAGTATAACACAAACCAACAGTCCCGGTAAGACGATATTCAGCACTGCCATTACGAAGACCACCGCCACCGCAATTACCACCAAAACAAGCACCCTCTGTCATTACTCGGGAATCAGAGCTGTTGGTCAGTCCAGTGAATATAATTACACTGCGCCACTTCAATGAACTTGGGGAAAAGAAAGGCAAAAAAAATGCCACCAATAACTTAGTAAAAAGAAAGACTGACTTCAACGCGTCTTTAAGAAGTGATCTGCCATGGTGCCCAAGTTTAATCCTTCGTCTTCAATACAAAACATCAATACTCTTTAAGAAACAACTGCGTATCTTGATTAACCTGGTGAGGCAGAAGTCAACATACATACAAACATAAATCTGACAGCGGTTTCCAGCAGTCGTATACATCAAATAATGACCAGTTCTCCATAATGTGATCTCCGGCTGTCTGTGAGTAATCCGCTCTCTTAGGCTAGCAATATCCATTATTCCTTTCTCTCCCTAACAATTCACTTCTATCTCATTCGCCAAACCATCTTTTTTCCTTCATCTCCGATCAACTTCTTTAGCTCCGAACATCACACTTTACCTACAAGCTTCAAATAATCCTTCACCGCATAACGATTTCTGTTCCTTGTATTAACCTTCCTGTCACCCCACAATGTCACAAATCCCTTCCCTCCTCTTCTCCTCCTCACTTCCGCCCCAAACACATTCCCACTTTTATTTTTTTTCTCCAGTAATTTCTCCGTTCCTCTGATAATCAGTCCAACCCCTCCTCTTCCCCTCACTTCCTTCTCTCCAATCATTCCTCCTTTCCCCTGATAGTCAATCCAATTCCTTCTTCTCCCCCTCACTTCTTTCTTTTCAACCATTCCTCCCTTCCTCTGATAGTCAATCCAATCCCTCCTCCTCTGTTCACTTCCTCTCCAATCATTCCTCCCTTCCTCTGATAGTACAATCCCTCCTTCTTCTCTCACTTCCTTCCCCTCATGCTGGCACGCTGATTCTTGGCTGAACCCATGCGTGGCAGAGGATAACCTAACTTCCTGCCGGTACCTGCCACCTGCCGCCACGAACCTCAGGAGCGCCGTGCCCCAGCTGCCACGACTACCTGAAGGCGGCGGATACGTTTGTCATACTGAGTTTTGCATTTGTAGTCACCCAGTTGCAACTATCATTCGTTAAAAGCCATGTGGAGTTTCCTTTCTGTATCCAGCCACTTGAAACTACTATTCTTTTAACAACCTCCTGGTCGGAACTACTGAAGATAACATTCAATTTACCACCAGACGATTTTCTTCACCTGAGAGTAGACATAGGAGTTTATTATTACTACTGTCACCAATAACTCCCTCATGGAAGGAACTACTCTTGGCATCTTTTCCATATAACCCAGACGATTTTATTCAGCTGAGAGTCCTGTGAGCCTGACTGTTAATGCCATCCAATAAATCCAGCATCTGACACCACCCTCCCGTACCCAGCCATTACAGATTCCAGTGTGGTAATCAGCCACCGGGAATTACCCATTTGTATCCCTCCACACCCACCTTTTTGCATCCACCTCATCCTCGTATCCTTTAGAGCTTACAATCTTATTCCTTCTTTCACAGTAACCTCTTTTCATTCTTCTGACATTATATTCTTTAGTATCTCATTTCTTGTATTACGATCGCTATTTCATATTCACCCAGTTTCTTTCGCCTTCCCTGTGGTATATATATTTTTTGTATTTTCGCATTCAATAAAATACAAACGACTGAAATATGTTTAAAATTTGAAGAGAAATATGGACACACAGTTAACGGAAGTTTGGGGAAAATAGAGGAAATCTGAAGGGGAAAAAAGTGCAAAACAAAGAAAAGAGGAAAGATTAGAATACAAGTTAGATGATGGAGGCAATTTGGGAAAGAAAAAACGGGTGCAAGGAAGAGTGAAGGACGGAAACTGGAAGGCGGGACCCAGGAAATGAGATATGCTGAGAGAGAGAGAGAGAGAGAGAGAGAGAGAGAGAGAGAGAGAGAGATGGGGACCTTGAACAGCGATGTCAAAATTATTGCGTTGACGAAGGCTACAGCTTACTCCTCAGGTGCGAAAAGTGGTCTTAAGCTGAATAAAATCGTCTGATGGTAGCAAGAATAAACTGAAGAAAAGTCACCTGATACGAGCGATGAGGGATGTGTCAAAAATTAAGAGCCTGGGAAAGAATGGATGCAGCAGCGAGTAAGAAACAGGAAAAACGAAGGGAAAGTGAGGGCGTTTGAAGGGCATACAACAGGGGAAGGGAGAGAGGGAGAGGTAAAGAACAAGGAGAAATAGTCACATGCAGACAGGAACAGGAGAGAGGAAGACCAAGGGAAGGATTTCGAAGGACAGAATTGAAGTGACGTGGGAAACTTAGAAAAACAGGAGAGAGAGAGAGAGAGAGAGAGAGAGAGAGGAGAGAAGGAGAGAGCATCAGAAAGGGAAAAACATTGTAAGATACGACAAAGAACGTCAAACAACGAAATATGCAACGTAAAAAGATAGACTGGAGGGACAAAGACGAAATCAACCAGAGATGGTCTTGGGACGAAGGAAGGCGGAAGGAAAGGAGAGAATGTGGAAGGATACCGAGAGAGGAAGAGGGAACTACGAAAATTGAAAGGGGTGGATGCAATAAATGGAAGCATGCGGAAGGATGAGGGTAATAATAGTGTATATAAATACAATACAGACTGGATATACGAGAGACAAGGTGAAGGATGGACAGATGGAAGGGAAGGGATGGAGAAAGACTGGAGGAATGCTCGAGGAAGGACATGCAGGAGGAATGAAAAGGAAGGAAGGGTGGCCTTGACGGAGAGGGACAACAGGAGGGAACAGAATGGATACTACGAGTAAAAGAAAGGCGGATGGAGGAAAGGGGACGGTGATGTGCGCACAGAGAGGCACATGAGGGAGGGAACACATACAGAAGGGATGCTGGAAGGAAGGACGCAAGAAGACAGAAGGACGAATGGTGGATAGAGGAAAAGGGAGGGAGAGAGACGGGAGGCAGACAGAAAGGAGGGAGGGAACAAACACAGAAGGGATAATGAAAGGAGCGACAGAGACAGACACAATGATGAATACTGGATAGAGAGAAGGGGGAGGGAGAGAGACGAGAAGGAGAGAGGGTGGACTGGAGGAAGGGTGACTCTGCGAGGATTAGTCACGGGACACCTAACAGGGAAGGACAGCTTACACCGTCCTTCACCAAGCTCGCCAAGGCAGCTTACCAACAGGCTGTCGTTGATGCTTTACTTGGCAAAAAATTAATTCTCTTATCTCAGAGTATCCTGTCAGTGTAGTCACTTTGTACCTAATTTATACAGCGTTGCAAGGAAATAAGATTTTTTCTTCTTTTAATCTCTGACTCGTGTAAAAACTACTTACAAATTCCACAGCGAAGGAAACTGCGAGGAGTAAAATAAATATAAAGGAAGAATCACCAACAATAATACGAAACTTGCACTCAGACACCCTCTTCTTGGGCAAGGGCACAGACATACCCTCACTGCACATAAGCGCATTAACAAGCTTACTCCTACTTGCACAAACACGTACAAGCACACAAACATATACAAGCACGCCAGCACCAACATCCGGAACGCTCACACTTCCTTTACTTGCACGCTCGAGGAAGCTCAGCTTGAGGGGACACACGCACACTCAGCCCCACGCGCCCACATATCGTACTGTGTCCTCCATATCCGTATATGAATATTACCGAGAATTTCTGTTTACAGCATGAGTAACGAGGCGATGTGTTTTGCTTCTCTGGTGTGGGTTTATAGAAAAGTGGGGTGTTCTTCATCAGGGGTGAAGAATTTTATCAGTGAGAAATACACTACTTATCATATCCTTCATAAAATAAAGATTAATTAAAGACTAAGCTAATATATGATGAGGATGCATTATTACCCCATGGAAAGAATACGGTTCTTTCTTCCTTGTGATAACTTTGAGACTCGCTGATGCAACGCTATTAATAATTATACGTGGAAAAGTAATTGTTACTAAAGAGAGGAATTATGTAGGTTTTGCCAGGGAAAGAAGGTGGATGTATTGGTGGCGCCAGGGAGGGTGTAATTATCCAACGCACCCCCCGATGAGGTCACAGCTTGCGCCATCACACCCTTCCCTCCTCTTATTCCCAAGGTACACTGTGTATTAACTCTTCCCGCCCCACGATATCACCACTACAACGGTATACGTCACTGTGCGTCGTCCCAAATATCACCTCCATTATACCTAATTACGCTAAAATTGCTTCTTACAACAATACACCGGATTTTCCTTTCCCTCACATAATCATCTCGCCAAGTGACAAAAACTACTTGGTTATAAGAAAAACAGCCTGAAGATGAGGCTGTGTATTTTTAGGCCGTAATCTTTTCCCCTGCTGTATTTACAAGCCACAATTAGACAAACATGTTTCCCTTTCATGACACTGTTATCACCACTATCATAATTCCATCTCAGACACACAAGCAGCACTTATTGCACCACAGCTATCGTTTACACACCACTATTAACATCGCTGTAAAAGTCAAATTAGAATATTGCTGGCGAAGCAGAAGGCGCACAGCTGGCTACTTGTGAACCCGGGACAACATCAATGTGCGGCAGAGATCTAGCAGTTGGTACACTTTACAACCAGGACATAATCACATATTTGTTGGTGGCACTGAAATGAATGAACGGAGGTGTCAAATATAGGTAGAAATGACCAAGTAACTGTGATGAATGAACGCCGGAAACTGTAGCCAGGCCTCCACTTCACACAGACACTATCCCAGGATCATACGTGCCCAACTGTGCTTACTGTGATCAAGCCCGTACTGTGTATGTTGATGTATATATGTATCTATGTTAACAAAATAATTTATGAATGCCTGATCCGATTTAGACCGAATTTCACAATAAATTTTGTGTGAGGACGGGAAGACGTTACCTGAGTTTGTAGCAGATCGAACAAAGGTCAAGGACAGAGGTCAGGGTCAAACTTCGGGCTCGACGCCGCTGTGCTCTATGAATACTATTGGTCTAGTATTATATCAACCTTCTTATATTTACTGTACGTCATACCATAACATACATCATCATTACCATCACCACGACAAGACATCATCCACACCACTAAAATATTGCTCCACTGGTACACCTCTATCACCATTATTACATCATAATCATAACCCCGTCACCACACCACACCACACCACCACCACCACCACCACCACCACCATTACCACTATTAATGTTACCGTCAGTAAGCATTACAATCCCCGTTACCACACCGCCACCTCACTACAAGTATAACCACCATCACCAGAGCCACCATAACACCATCACAACCCCATTACCACAATACCATTCAATATTACCCGACTACTACCACCACCGTCACCACAACACCACCATGACTACCACCACCGCCACCACCACTACCACAACACATCCACACAATTACATTACCCCCACTACCACACCACCACCGTTACCACAACACTAGCACCACACAATTACCCTACCACCACCACCGCCGCTATCACACCACCAGCACCACATCGCCCCAAGCCAAGTCAACTCATTCACTCTCTCTCTCTCTCCCACACTGACAAAAACAGCTCATCTTTTTCCCGGCGGAGGCTAAAGAGTTGGCTGGATCACATATTTACCCAGCGATTCTTGTGGCGGGGCAGTGTTTGGCATCGGCTGGAACAATGGGTGTGGGTACAGGTGTCCTCTCTCTCCCACCATTAAAATTCACTAACGGGTCCACGCAGCTTTTTCAACACTGTGGCAGCCAATCATCCTTTCCTGGGGCTATACGGATTACTCCTGACTGGACAAGGGATGAACCACTATAACGGGGTATATGTAACCTTAGGAATTTCTTTTCTCCCCTCTCTCTCTCTCTCTCTCTCTCTCTCTGTCATCTGAATTATGACGTATTTATTTTTCGTACTTCCATGCAAATTTATTCCCCTTAGAAGAGCCCCCCTTCAGTACGGGAGTTGGTGAAAGCTATATACAACGCCCCCACTTCGCAAAGCCTCACAAGCTGAGTATAATCATCCTGAGATAGCAAGAACATTACAAGGCGTCTTCGAGTTGAGGGGATTAAATACGAAAGATAAGCAGTCGCATAACACTTCTAATGCAATTTCTCTTCTATACAACCATTGCATTAAGTTCTAGTCAACAAGATACATCACTTATGTGGTGTAAATCAAAAGTTATCCATTACCTTCTCTATATCAGCGAAGACTTTAATGACTTCTTTCCCACCTTTAAAGACGTTATGTATTTGCACTTTCTTACCTGACCAAATAAAAAATGTGTACGATTTCTTTTGGCCCCTTGAGAAAGTCAAGAATCCACCTTCAACTTTCCATTTTTCTTCTCCCGTTCTCGATCGCCCTTCCTTTCCTTTCTCCTTTACTATTCCCTCATCCTATACTTTTCCTGTCTCTTCTCCACTCCGTTATTTCTTTATCATCGTTTCTATTCCCGTTCATCCATTCTTTACACAGCCTTAATCCCTTATCTTTTTCATCAGTTACAGCCCTTCTCTTTTCCTGCCACTTCCATGTCTCCTTCATTTACTCCCATTTCTTCCTCGTCTCCCCCACCTACAGTAAGGTCCTTCTATTTTCTTCCCCCTCACTTCTCACCACTCCATTTCCCCTTCCCATTCCCTCCCCGCTCCACCCCTTTCCCTCCCCTTCCCTCTTTCTCTTCCTTTCCCTTCCCTTCGCTTCTCTTCTCCTCTTTCCCTTCCCTTCCCTTCCCTTCCTTTCCCTTCGCTTCGCTTCGCTTCTCTTCCCTTCCCTTCCCTTCCCCTTCCCTTCCCCTACCCCTTCCCCTTCCCCTTCCCTCCTACACCATCAGCCAGGCGGGAAGGTAGTGTTACAGCTCAACACATTTGCATTTCGCTCGTCCATTAGTGTTGGAGAAGGGGAGGGAGAACGGAAGGGAGAAGGGGAGGGAGGTGATGAAAGGGGCTGAGAGGGGTGGGGGAGAGGGAGGGGGAGGTGGAGAGAGAGGGGGGGGAAAGTGGAGAGAGGGAGAAGAGTAGGAAGTGATAAAAAGAGTATGACGTGGAAAAAAAAAATTGTACCAGGTTGGGAGGGGAGGTGGAGAGAGAGAGGAAGGTGAGAGAGTTGGAGAAAAGTAAACGGAGAGAATAGGGGGAGGAAAGAAGGAAGGAAAGAGAGAGAAGCGGGAATGGTAAGATTTAAAAAGAAGTGAGGAAATGAGACCAGAACAGAGGCAAGGATGAAGGAAGCAACAGAGAATGGAAGAGATGGGGAATGAAAAGAGGGGCTGGGCGAGAGGGAGGGGAATATGCCAAGCCCCTCTCCTACCCCATTCACACACACCCACCCACCCACCCACCCACACCCACCCACCCACACACACACACACACACACACACACACACACACACTGGGCGGGTACAGTGTTGATGCAATGCTCAGTTCGGCACCATTGCGGCAACTGATACGCCACGCTCTCGCCTTCAGCATAAAGGAACGCAGGAGTAGAAGCCAGGGAAATTATGGAGCGTGCGTAAAAATATAACTAAAAAGCCTCGTTCTCTCGTTCTTGGTCGAAAGGTATCTTAAAAAAAAAAAAAAAATGTGAGAACGGAAGCTCGCAAACTGCAATAGGTATACACAAATACTACGAAAATCAAGTACACACACACACACACACACACACACACACACACACACACACACACACACACACACACACACACACACACACACACACACATTATGAAAGTTATATCAAACCGTTTAGTATTAACTGGAACAAACTATTAGACTTGTCCCGATCGTGAGAGAGATAATAATGACAGAATTAACATACCCTGGCTCTTATGACTCTGATGAATAAAATCGTCTGTCCTTTTGCTAAAAAAAAAAAAAAAATGGAGCTGTCCTGACCATGAGGGGGGTTTAAGATACATAAAATAAAAGCACACAACATACTACTGTAGTGTGTGTGTGTGTGTGTGTGTGTGTGTGTGTGTGTGTGTGTGTGTGTGTGTGTGTGTGTGTGTGTGTGTGAATAAAAGCTGGCAAAATAACACACGTTCAACAGACAAAAAGCTAACAAATCAACCATGAAAAAGTTGGAACATAAAAGTGCATGCGAACTACAGCTGGCCCCCCTCAAAAGAAAAAAGAAAAAGAAAAAAGAAAAAGAAAAAGAAAAAAACACATGGAATATATACACCTGAGTAAAAAGGTACAAAAAGAATATACTCAAAACCATATAAATTAATCACTGTAATGGTATCAACTCTCTCTCTCTCTCTCTCTCTCTCTCTCTCTCTCTCTCTCTCTCTCGCCCCCAGAAGATTTTACTAAGCTCGGGAAGGTTTGTGGAATTTTGAGCGATTAATGACGTCTGTTCCTAACCCCTTTCACTAAGCGATTTTTTCCAAGCAAGAATACAATACTGGATGGTCCGTAAATAGCGCTGCACCTGAAACTCACCTAGCGATATCTCATGAGTTGAGAGGGCGGCTCAGTCTGCTTGTGTGGGCGTGGGTGTGGCAGTGGGAGTAGGAAATAAGTAAATGATGCAGGACAGATACGTATGACGCTAAGCCGTCTCCACAACACGCAAAAGATCGCCCGGCGAAGTGGAAGAGGAGCGTTATATGTGGACTACCCTGTATAATTCTGTATCGTAGAGAAGAGGTACTTTGACGCTCTAAACACTAGTAAAAAAAATAAGTGATAAATAATTGACACTTCCATCCAGGCACACTCCAATTTTAATAAGCCAAGGGAAAGACTAATAATAATAATAATAATAATAATAATAATAAGTTTCCTCTATTACCCCTTTCGCTTCTATGAATAACCTTAAGTACGGGTATCTAATTCAGGATAACACTACAATTCTGCACATCTGTGAGAAATCCTGCCAGCTTAGCTCCTGCAGTCAGTTGTTTATTCTTGCTACCTCCAGACGATTTTAAAGTTACGAGAGCTAAGAGGGAAGTCAGTGAAGCCTGTCTAACCCCTCCAGTTCGAAAAATCTGTCCTTGAGTACATAAAATCGTGTGGATAAAGCAGGAATAGGAATTTAAAAAAAAAGGTCTTGGTAGCGGCGGTAATGTAGAAAGATAAAGCACAGTGAGAGATGTAAATATATCAAGTGTACGATAAATTAATACGTCATGGCAGCGAACGAGTTAATGCATAAACGTAAAGCACAATGACAGATGTAAAAATTTCGGCAACAGGAGAGTGAAAGTGGTGTGGGTCCCAAACCGTCCCTGGCAGCAATAACAGTGAAGGGAAAGCGTACATGGCGGCAAGGGCTCCTCAAACCGTCTGCATACAGGTGAAAGCTTGGTAAACACACCATACATGACACTCCACGTCCTCTCATACCCTCAAGACACCAAACACTTAATACTGTATGGAAGAGTTATGTAGCGCTGAAATTACTTCCATACAGAAACATAATGCTACAATATTGTCCAGTATAAAGTCTGTGGCAGGTGGGGGCGCTCACCATACACTCACTCAATGTAGTGCTGCTCTCGGGTGTCTGCCCTTTTCTCTCCTCCCTCCACTCCTTCCTTCCTCTTCTGTCTTTCTTTACTTCATTCTTTTCACGTCCTCCTGCCTACGGGTGACTTTACACTCCCTCTTTTGTCTTTCTGTCCTTCATTCTTTCCTCTTCCTTCTGCCTGTGGGTGACTCAACACTGAGTGACAAGCCGAACGGTTTCCTGTACATCAGGAAACATTTACTACGCAGGGTGGTAACCATATAACCAAATTATGGCACCTGGTGGTTTAGTGGGTAATTACGGCGCTCCAATCGGATTCAGCAGGTGAAGGATTATATCCAAGGGATGGCTGGGGTTATTGCTCACGTATTGCCACTCAGGGATGAGTGAGGCTGGTCACTCTCATCTTAAATGTCAGGATCAACATGCCTAGCCCCGGGCTCCTAGGCTCCCCATGGGGCAACGTAGGATTGGATTATGGATGGATGGATAAAGTTACGAGTATTCTCCTGTATTATAAGTTATGGATATTCTCCTGTGTAAAGTTGCGAATATTCTTCAGTATAAAGTTAGGAATATTCTCCACTGTAAAGTTACAATTATTCTCCAGTATAAAGTTACGAATATTCTCCACTGTAAAGTTACAATTATTCTCCAGTATAAAGTTACGAATATTCTCCACTGTAAAGTTACGAATATTCTCCAGTATAAAGTTACGAATATTCTCCACTGTAATGTTACGAATATTCTCCGGTATAAAGTTACGAATATTCTCCACTGTAAAGTTACGAATATTCTCCAGCACTACCAAAATAGAGGAGTCATGAAACCCTGTAATTAGTACCCTACACATACGAAAAAAAAAAAAAAACTTGAATAGTCTCCAGCCCTGCACAGACCAGAAATTTTGGAACACAGTGATTGTAAATAAACTGAGATTGGATCGGGAAATACTCCAACACTATGTAAGACGATAAGCAGTAACACAGCACTCCACACTAATGTAAACTGCCCAAACTTTCAGAGTACTACACGAACAGGAAAGTTAGAAGCCCCGTGATTACAACTATAAACTGATACAAACTGCACGAAACGAAAATTCTGCGATATTATACGAACGATAAGCTGTTACTAATTGCGTATATATTTTGTGTCACATTTACTGGACTAACTAGACTGAAAAAGGATGTAAAAAAAAATGCAGTCTAAAAATTAAGCTCTTCATTCACGTGACATCATTATTATTCTTGCTACCACCTGACGATTTTATTCAGCTGTGTGTGTGTGTGTGTGTGTGTGTGTGTGTGTGTGTGTGTGTGTGTGTGTGTGTGTGTGTGTGTGTGTGAGAGAGAGAGAGAGAGAGAGAGAGAGAGAGAGAGAGAGAGAGAGAGAGAGTCACAATGAGGAGATAAAAAAAACTAATGTTAATTTTTACAACGATAGCTCTCCCAAACCTGAACAGACGTCGTTTGGAGGAACAGTAACTAAAACATACATGGCGTCATTGTACTAAAGAGACTAATACACACACACACACACACACACACACACACACACACACACACACACACACACACACACACACACACAAGCAGATGACAACCCTGGAAATGGCCCTACGTAACTCTGCACTACCTCACAAAAGCAGGATGACAGTGGAAGCCATGGAAAGAATAACAGTGACGTGATGCAATGGGTGAGGGAGGTGAGGCGCCTGGCAGTATTCTCCCTGACACTGAGGGCTTCGTAATGCATCCTTCTTAGCGATTTATCTTCCACTTTACATCATTTTTTTTTTCATGCATTGTTAAGTATACCTCCTTAGTATCGACACAGTTTGCGTCACCAACACACATAGGAATCTGAGGTTTAATATGCATAATAAATCGCTATGAATGGGGCGTTACGTAATCTCCGACGCCAGGTGTTAGATGCATATTAAATCGCTAAGGACCAGGCGTTACGTAATCTCCGAAGTCAACCAGAATTACGACGCAGAGTGAGTAATGACGCAAGAATGAGGCGTCTATAAGAATGCTGGGGTGACGCAGGAAGGTAAGAGGCGGACACGACACAGCGACAACGAGGGGAAACAATGAAGGGAAAACGACTAACTTCCTGAGCGGAGCCGAGCCAGTTTTTGCTTAAAGCACTGCAATTGTGGGTAAGGAACAAGCCACAGGAGGATATACAGAGTTGTGGACAAAAATTCACCTCATATATCACCTACTGTATTTCTACATCTCACTCTCCTCTGCTGGCTAATATTTCTAGGCTGAGAAAGGCTTGTATGTTTTTCTCCCTATCCCTATACGATTACCTCTGTGTCAGGAAAGAAACTGACGAACATGACCGTAGTGTGGTGCAGACGAAGAGAAACATTGGGCGCAGTTTTGTCTCTTTTTCCACTTTTCACTTTCCTCAGCTGCCTAACATTCCCAAGGTAAGAAAGGCGTGTTACATTTATCAATTTGTATATGACTCCTTCTAATATAATGTCAAGGAAAAAATTAACGGAGATAACCTAAGAGTAAAGTGGATGCAGTGAAACAGTGGGAGAACTTTTTCCCTGACTGGATTTGCCCACATACGAGTGCATGGTGGCGCTCGACGCCCGTGGGCGGTCACTGGCGTCTTTTTACGAGCAGTTTGGTCCGTCCAGTGCAGCTCCTATCAAAATATACGGCCTAGCTCATAAAAAATACACACCACTAAAAATATGTGAGTCGGTATGAAAACGAACTTCCCTTCAGAGTATGACGAACCAATAAAATAAAAATGTGCCAGTATGGAAAAGAGCTTGCCTTCAGTGTATGACGGGCGGATACAGAATTCCATCAGTGAAACAAATGTAACACCAACAGAGAAATATTAAGGATACCAGTAATATGCAGAACTGTGGCGCACATAACCAACATATACTTACAAGAGGCACAACACAAAACAATCAACCCCACGAAAAAAACCATACGTGACCTCTCTTCAAAAAGCCAAAACGGGGAAAGAGGGAGGGAGGGAGGCGAGTCACATGGGAATGAGGGGGAAAAATGGGTCAACTCTTGTCCAATCTCGGGTTGATGGAGATGGAGACAATGGCGGGGTATTGAATGAGGGCGGGGTAATGGCATTCTTTCCGGGGTGGTGATTTACTGGCCACCGTCAACACTGCCGGGGTGACGTGGCGATACAAAGCGACGGGGGCGTGAAAGACAGGAATCAGGTGGATTATTTGGTATGCTCTGAAAGGATAAGGAAGGAAGGAAA